>NC_090276.1:45210000-45510000 GCF_040414725.1 Anabrus simplex | reverse complement strand
GATGGATGGCCAGACAATGTTACCTAGCAACCGTACAGGCAATGTCTTACGGCTGGTTGCCATCTCATATCAGCAGCACTTGATGTGTGGCCATGACAGTGAGACAATTTATGATCATTTGATTTTCGCGAAGAGAAAAGTGGTTCCTTATTTTTTATTTACACAGCAGATCGTACCAATCGAACTCTTAAACCTTTTTTTCTTGTTTTTTTGGTCATAATTTGTGTTCTTTGTGGGGGTCAATCGCGCCATCCCATCGGTACGGCCCTGAGCGTTAATTATTGTATTAAAAATATGCAGTCCCTACATATCAACTCACTGATAAAACCCCATAAGGTGAAATAATGTTTCACTCAGCTGAAGCTGTGTGATTGCCATATATATCTCACAGTTTCTAAACACTTTAACTCGAAAAATCGTTTTATTGTGTACTCTGTATCTAGGAAGAATATGAAAGGAACAAAAGTAGTTACAATTTAGTTCTGAGTCCTATTACGTTACGAAAGAGATATATGTAGCTATTTTATGTTAAACTTCAGTAAATCTACGAAATATGCTTTCAGACAATTTGAATGAAATTCTCTTCGGCAACCGGTATAGGGTCATAGCAACAAACCAAAAGCAGTAGGTGATACCTGTCTCACAGACGGGAATTGAATGGCAGTTAGCTGCACGTGAACCCTCCAGCATGTTCTTAGTGGAGTACTTGTTCTCAGAGAGGACGGTAACAATTTGTAATCTATCCTATTATTTAGTTACATATACTTGACCACAAGCCCGCCGGCAAATTCTCCCCTAAAGGCCTAATTTCAAGAAAGGCCACCGTATTATTGAAACTTCGGGCCATTAGAACGCCTATGTGAATACCAAAATGCCTTAACTGCATATCGATATATTATTATTATTATTATTATTATTATTATTATTATTATTATTATTATTATAGCTGCCTCTATGGATCAGTTGGTAGAGTGTCGGCCTCCGGATCCCAAGATAGCGGGTTCAAACCCGGCAGAGGTAGTCGAATTTTTGAAGGGCGGAAAAAAGTCCATTAGACACTCCATGTCGTACGATGTCGGCTTGTAAAAGACCTCTGGTGAAACATTTGGTATTTACCCGACAAAATTAATTAATTCTCAGCCATAGACGCCTAAGAGAGTTTCGGTTTACTCGGTCTGCCATCTAGTAGGCCTAGAGTAAAATGGAACGACGAAATTGACGAGCAGACAGCCAGATGGCGTCAGATTGAAATGTCTGCACACGGTAGCTGAGGCCATACGATTGTTGTTATTATTTTATTATTATTATTTAGCTAAACAGGATTGATATTTATGCGGTCAAATCATCTCTCTCTTTCTCTTTCCTGGAGATTTTCTCATCAAATAGGGTCCGCTATTCAGATACATTTATCCAATTGGCCCTATCTAGGACGTCTCGAGAGTAGAAGTCCACAGCACACATATCTTCCATATTGTTGTGAATCCAACGCTTTGGTGGTCTCCCTCGTGGTCCGCACCCCCCCCCCCCCCTCAGGGTCAATCTAAAGGGCCGTTTTTATTACTGAATTATATTGTTGCTTCGCATGACATGGCTATACCACCGGAGTCGAGCCTTCCTCGCTTTCTCTACGATTGGGGAATACTAATTCTACGTTGCACACCTTTTCTGAGAGGGCCTGAGAGAGTCATCCCCAGTAACCATCGCGAAATCCTCATCTCTATAACACGGATGATCTGTCCATGTCGTGTCACTGTCTTATACATTTTAGCCTTCAGGTATTTGGGCATCTTTTTATCGCAGAGGACACAAGTTAGCTGTCACCACTTGGACCATGCTGCCCTGACTCCTATCCGTGTGTAAGAGGAAGCATCATGATCTGATGTTACCAAAGATCCAAGATATTTAAAATGGTTGACTTCTTGTAAGGTCTGGCCATTGATGGTAATGGTGTCGTTCGTTTGGAGGCCACGTTCTAGATATTCTGACTTTTGAATGTCGAGTCGAAGCCTAAATCGTCTATTTAAAAATCCAACTTCAAATTTTGGACTCTGCCTTGACGTGTTATGTTGAAAATTCGCACCATTTTGTTATGCATATTGTTACGAATGAAAAGCAGTGTTTTATTGAAGAAACTTAATCGAGTATGATCCAATCAATACACATAATTAGTATCTTTTTCTTATTTCGTTACGACCTGTGTAGAACTAAGGGTAGGTTTGTCATGGTTTGGATTTTCTTTGTCTCCTCCCAGAACCTCTTCTTCATTCTCTCTCGCCTTCTCTTCCTTTCTTCAGTTGATATTTTCAGTATTTTCTTCTCCTGTCTTCCCCATTGGAGCTTCTCTATCCTGTTCCTGTGCCTTTCTCTGTCATTGAGCTCTGGCATATTGATTGGTGTATGTTTATTTCTCCAGTTCTCTGTCCATTCCACCTTGATCCACATCTCAGTCCAGTTCTTCCGGGGTTCGACAACCCACTTAGTTCCCGTCTTTCCTCTCGTCCTACCCGTTGTCTCCCATACTCTTCTCTATGTTCAACCTGATCGTTCAGCAAATCTTGCTCTTTTGAGTCTTATTTCTTCGGAGATCGTCCTCATGTTTCAGTACAGTTCGTCCTTTGATCCCCGTTCTCATCTTTTGGGTCCCATTATCTTTCTCAGAATTTTTCTTTCTTCTTTCTTCTTTCTCCACTTGCTCTGCCCTATGCCTTCCTAGTGTCATCACCTAGGCCACATGCAGTACAGTGTTCCTCACTGTTGACTTGTAGAGCCTGAGCTTTGCGCCCGTTGATATGTTTGCTGTATTGTACACTTTTCTGGTCGCAAGGTAGGTAGTCCTCATCTTTTTCAACGGGCGAGTTGACCGTGTGGTTAGGGGCGCGCAGCTGTGCGCTTGCATCCGGGAGATAGTGGGTTCGAACCGCACTGTCGGCAGCTCTGAAGATAGTTTTCCGTGGTTTCCCATTTTCACACCAGGCAAATGCTGAGTCTGTACCTTAATTATGGCCATGGCCGCTTTTTTCCCCACTCCTAGGCATTTCCTATCCAATCGTCGCCATAAGACCTATCTGTGTCTGTGTGACGTAAAGCAAATTCATAAATTTATTTTCACCATCTCTTTTATCCCCTCGTTGCTTCTTTCCTGCTACGTACATTCCAAGATATTTAAACATTTCTACCTTCTGCCCGGTTCCTTCTGGTGTTTTCCAATCCTCGGTGGTGTTCAGATTGGGCGATTTGTAGTCCTATCCTCCTGGCTATCTTGCTCATGTTGTCGACTTCATTCTTTGCGTCTTCTTCCGTCTCGCTTACTATGGCCATGTCGTCCTCAAATTATAGGCAGTGGTTATATACAGAAGTCTCTTGTCCTCACAGTGGGTCTTCAGCTGTGCAGTATTTACCTGGAACGAACGTCCTTTCCGTAATCTTGATTGCCATTTTTCACTTTTCATTTAGCTTCGCACACACACCATTCACTTCACCCAGCAGTTCGATGCAATCAGATTCGAACACAAGTCTGTTGACTATTACAACGCACGACACTTCGCTCGACTCCAGGTAAGACCTATAACCACCGGTCGAGTTGGGCGTGTGGTTAGGGGCGCGCAGCTGGTGGGTTCGAGCACCACTGTCGGCAGCCTTGAAGATAGTTTTCCATGGTTTCTCATTTTCACACCAGGCAAATGCTGGGGCTGTTGCTTAATTAAGGCCACTTCCTTCCCACTTCTACGCCTTTCCTATCCTATGGTCGCCGTAAGACCTACCTGTGACGGTGCGATGTACAGCCAATTCTAAAAGAAAGACCTATAACTCGCACAGTCAACTCACGTGACTGGTCCACACACTGAAGTCTTAGCTCACTACTCGCAACTGACTACTCAGTACTCACCAAAATAACATAACCTAACGTAACGTATACCTAATCGTGACGAGCCTGCTTTCATATATCTGATGATTACATTCTAGTGTACTCTGGCAGTGGCCAGAATAGAAGTTTTCTAATATCACCATCTAGAAAATCCACGGAGACATCTGACGAAAAAACAATACAAGCAGAGACCGTCACATGCCCTTAGACCGTCCGGGAGGACCCTGGCCTGACTCACTCATTCCTTCCAGAAAATAGCGAAGGGGGCAACAGCAGAGCTGACAGTCGCATTACCAAGCGTCAAATTCTCTATCTTTGGACACATTAAACACCTTCTTGGCTTGGCAAATTATTCCAATCCCTAATTCCTCTCCCTGTAAGCAAATATTTGGCCAAATTTGTCTTCTTGAAGTCCAATTTGATCTTCATACTGTGATCTTTCCTTATTTTAAAAACACCACTCAAACGTATTCGTCTTCTAATGCTGTTCCACGCCATCTCTCCACTGACAGCTCGGAACATACCACTTAGTCGAGCAACTTCCCTCCTTACTCTCAAGTGTTCCCAACCCGAAGTTTGCTAGATTTCGGCAACGCTACTCTTTTGTAGAAATACACGCGGAACAAATGGAGCTGAGCATATTTTTTCCGAAAAAAATATAAATGTATTTGCTGGTTATAGGATTAGCCGGCCCCGCGGTGTAGGGGTAGCGTGCCTGCCTCTTAACCAGAGGCCGCGGGTTCGATTCGCGGCCAGGTCAGGGATTTTTACCTGATTCTGAGGGCTGGCTCGACGTGCACTCAGCCTACGTGATTACAGTTGAGGAGCTATCTGACGGTGAGATGGCAGCCCCGGTCAAGAAAGCCAAGAATAACGGCCGAGGGTATTCGTCGTGCTAACCACACGACACCTCGTAATATGCAGGCCTTCAGGCTGAGTGCCGGTCGCTTGGTAGGTCATGACCCTTCGTGGCTGTTGTGTCATGGGGTTTGGTTTTTTATAGGATTATACTGTAATTTCTTATTTTATGATTATAGTTGTTCTTATCTTCATTTATATTATCATGTTGTACATTCTATAATCATATTATCTATATTATTACTATCTCCATATTTGCTGTTAGTTCCACATTATTTTCCCACTATTTCTGGTAATTTTTAATATTTAATTTTAATGTTGTGGTTAGGTGTAAGAGAGGACTTTGAGCCTTGATTTCGGTTCTAATAGAATTTATCTATCTGTGTTTGGATATTATAGAAAGATTAAATAATTGTTCGCCTTCTTCTTGGAATCCCATTTACTAATATTGTAATGAAGTAATTCTTTAACCGCTTGACAGGACAAACATTATTGCTACCAACAAAAGATGCGTTATCCTTCCACTGAACCATCACCGTGACAACCAGGAAACGATCTAGGACGTTGTAGATGAGAGGTCGTGATGTCTTCACCACTTCCCGTCGGCGAGCCAGTTTAAGATGTTAATGATTATGTAAATGTCTTGTGCCCGTGTTTAACATAATAAAACCTTCATAAGTGTCTTATTAAGTCATTACCTTCTGCTGTTAGTGGCAAGTCTTTTGAACATCGTCCTCGAGAGGATGGTAATCGCTGAACGATCAGAGAATCTACCCCGAGTGAAGTATGGAAGATGAAAGTGAACCAAATCCAGTAGACTGTCCACCTTTTGTCGATGGCATCGCAATTCGAACAGTTAAGGGAAATCACCGAACAAACTAGCCTGCAGATATCATTTAAACAGAAAACAGAATTAATGGCTAACATCACAGACGCCCCACCAAAACTCCGGGCGAAATTCGGAACATCGACTGAATTAAAAAAGTGATTGGACTAGGAAGCATTTAGGGAACGAATATGCTAACTTGAAACAGCCTACCAAACGTTACTATCTACAACAAGAAAATGCCTTTCCGAAAACACTAAAATACATCACAATAAAACGGTTTTGTTTGCAGCCGAAACCCTATCCCTAAATGCCTATAAAGGACTCCTCGACGAACTGGAGAAAAAGAGAGAAAAAAGAGCGCCGAGGAATCATGGGATCCAATGACAAGAGTGACATCCACCAAAAAAAGAGCCAGTAAAAAAAGTCTATAGCAAAATAGAGAAAATTACAGACACAATTCTCGAAATACGGACACGATTTTACGACCACCTCGAATTAATGGCCGAAAACAGGCTGATCAAAAAGATATTTCAGTTTGTATTCAGAACCCAAAAACACGATGCCTTGGTTTAGAAACTCCAAAGAAGACCTCCAAAATGCTACAAATCAAACCCGAAGGCTCCTTTGGCAGAGATATCTTCCGAGAAAAGATAGTGACGAACGGGCTAAACCGAGATGAACAACCGAAAAGAAGACGCGGTGTCCCTTGGACAGAGGAACGGAAGCAGGCCCACTGTCAAATATTCGAGGGAATTACGTACTAAAACGAAAGCAAAGTTCAAAACCAAATGTACCAATACTTTTACGTGGTCCTCGATGTCCCCTTCGAATAAATATACATGAAGAGCACAGGGGAAAAGAGATGAAGGTCCAAGTATTTTTGCATCAAAATTGAAGTAGGCGGGTATTTCAACGTGTCTGTGTATGTAAAATTTAAGGGTAGCTCTGGAAAGTGTAGGAAAGAAAGATGAGGGTACCAAGACTGCAACCGTAAAAGAATGAGAGTCCGCAAAATGTTATTTACTCAGCTTCGTGTTGCCAATCCTGTAACATTGTTTGCAATTCTGCCAGTATATTTTAAGTTTAATTAATGTCTCTTTGGAAAAGACTTTGATCCAACTAAGAGATGTAGTGTGTCTCTTCGCAACAGTCTGTGAACCAACTAGAATGTGTCTTTGGAAACGTTTGTGAACCAACTAGAATGTGTCTTTGGAAACGTTTGTGAACCAACTAGAATGTGTCTTCGGAAACGTTTGTGAACCAACTAGAATGTGTATTTGGAAACGTTTGTGAACCAACTAGAATGTGTATTTGGAAACGTTTGTGAACCAACTAGAATGTGTCTTCGGAAACGTTTGTGAACCAACTAGAATGTGTCTTCGGAAACGTTTGTGAACCAACTAGAATGTGTCTTCGGATAAGTTTGTAACCAATTAGAATGTGTCTTTGGAAACGTTTGTGAACCAACTAGAATGTGTCTTTGGAAACGTTTGTGAACCAACTAGAATGTGTCTTTGGAAACGTTTGTGAACCAACAAGAATGTGTCTTTGGAAACGCTTATGTACCAACTAGAATGTGTCTTTGGAAACGTTTGTGAACCAACTAGAATGTGTCTTTGGAAACGTTTGTGAACCAACTAGAATGTGTCTTTGGAAACGTTTGTGAACCAACTAGAATGTGTCTTTGGAAACGTTTGTGAACCAACTAGAATGTGTCTTCGGAAACGTTTGTGAACCAACTAGAATGTGTCTTCGGATAAGTTTGTAACCAATTAGAATGTGTCTTTGGAAACGTTTGTGAACCAACTAGAATGTGTCTTTGGAAACGCTTATGTACCAACTAGAATGTGTCTTTGGAAACATTTGTGAACCAACTAGAATGTGTCTTCGGAAACGTTTGTGAACCAACTAGAATGTGTCTTCGGATAAGTTTGTAACCAATTAGAACGTGTCTTTGGAAACGTTTGTGAACCAACTAGAATGTGTCTTCGGAAACGTTTGTGAACCAACTAGAATGTGTCTTCGGAAACGTTTGTGAACCAACTAGAATGTGTCTTCGGATAAGTTTGTAACCAATTAGAATGTGTCTTTGGAAACGTTTGTGAACCAACTAGAATGTGTCTTTGGAAACGTTTGTGAACCAACTAGAATGTGTCTTTGGAAACGTTTGTGAACCAACTAGAATGTGTCTTCGGAAACGTTTGTGGACCAACTAGAATGTGTCTTCGGATAAGTTTGTAACCAATTAGAATGTGTCTTTGGAAACGTTTGTGAACCAACTAGAATGTGTCTTTGGAAACGTTTGTGAACCAACTAGAATGTGTCTTCGGAAACGTTTCTGAACCAACTAGAATGTGTCTTCGGATAAGTTTGTAACCAATTAGAATGCGACTTTGGAAACGTTTGTGAACCAACTAGAGTGTTTCTTCGGAAAAGTTTGTGAACAAACTACATTGGAATGTCTCTTCGGAAAAGTTTGTGAACCAAGTAGACTGTGTCTTCGGAAAAGTTTGTGAACCCACTGGAGTGTTTCTTCGGAAATGTGTGCGCACCAACTAGGTAGCCTTTTCGGAAACGTGTGCACACGAACTAGATTGACTCTTAGGAAAATTTTATGAACTATTTTTTTTTGGGAACAAACATAGTTTCTCTTTCGGTTTCCGTATAATCGCATACTATTCAGATCTAACCTACCTCAGGGATACTGAATGAGAATATGATTCTGAGATGCTTTAGGCAGCCAAGGGTTTGTCAGGACCAAATGTTTCGATAAGTCACGTAACTGAGAAATGCAATAGACAATTACGATGGACTTTTATAAATGCAACGAAAGCATGTCGTTGATGATGTGCGGAAAATCTTCTGCCATTTGGAGCCGTTATGCGGTCTATGTGGGTTGTTAATTACATACATCAAAAGGGCCATGTAAGACTTTCACCCTTATTATTGATCGTTCATATGGATAATTTACTGTATGGTATAAATTGACAGGATGAAACAGCTTCAGGTCGTTGGAACAATACCTGCCAACTTGATCAAAAGATTTTAACTACTAACAATTTTTCCTTCGAACTACTGTATCACCTCTTCGACACTCCCATCTGCACATTTTTGTATGCGGTGAAACGCACTCCGATAGTTACGGACGGTAATAATTCATCGTCTTTCGAAGTGGAGACCATCAGACACTAATGGCTTTCGTCACAGCTTGTCTTCCCATGCGTTTGTAATAAATTAACAGGTTTTCAGGGAGCGTGTAATGATTTACCATCCATTATCCTCTAATCTATCATCTATATTCTTGCATATATTTCCTTCCACCGCTGTTTACTACCTATTGTTTCTTAAATACTTTGAATCCTAGCATTGGGTTTGCTAGTTGACCATGAAATCTACGGAGAATAATTTGTAGTACACGGAACATGGATGGAAAAGTTACCTTGTTAATTTGAAAAGAGTAATGGAAGGTTTCTTGACGCTTCGTTTTTCAACTGTGCGTTCTGTTGTATATTGAGCGTCACACAGACACGTGTTTTATTTATTTATATGTCTTCTTTTTCTTGGCGTAGTTAAGGTTATAAAACAGTCTCTTACACTAAGCAAAGGGAAACGACTACATGAAACTGATACAAGTAAAATAAATAGGAAATACTTTAAAGAACTAACCCATAACAAAGGTAACTGTATTACCAATTTAATAATAATGGTTGTTACGCAAATTCCGTGGTTTACGGAAGGTGTGGGCGTGAATGGATGGACAGAGAAAAGATGAGAGCGTAATTTAAAACACTAAATTTTGAAATTTTATTTCTCTACTTTCTTTTTTGTTCTAACTTTAAAGTTTGATAGATGATCAGAATCAGCAACAACAGAGCCCAAAAATCAGGTACAATACAGAAAATTGTCGGCGTGATAATTTACAGGAAATGAACTTTGTAGCTCTAAAATTACACTACTTCAAAGAGCACTTTTGCTCCACTCGCTCATATTCCAAATTTTATTTCAGTCCAGCCTCTTAGAGGCACAAGTTTTCTGTTAAATTTTACACTAGATAAACTTCAAAACACTTGTCATTTCTGCTCGACAGTCTATTTTACACACTCGTCAATAACTAATGACACTTTAAACAGGAGCGATAAGTGCCCATTATAAATGGCCTTAGTGTACAAAATAAAAGGTTTAAGAGATCGGCCGTGATCCAGGGATAATCCAGAGAAAGAACCTGCTAAATCGCGGAAACATCTCGGTGGAAGATCGGCTGAAAGGGAGCGTGAGGTTGAAAAACCTTTGGTTACAAAACAAGAGGTAGGTAGTTTGTGTAACCGTAGTTCATTGTTAGTTGTATTGGTGTAAATAAATAAATAAATAAATAAATAAATAAATAAATAAATAAATAAATAAATAAATAATTAGAAAGAAGAATAGTAAGAACATACGTTAACCCTCGAAGTGGCGGTCATTTATCCTGTAATGGCAGCGATATTTTACCGGTGTTGCAGACTCTTAGTATAAATTGTGTTAAAAATCGTTGACATGTTATACATACATAAACAGCACACCCATTTATCCTCAAAAGTACAAGGAATAAGATGATGATGATACTAAAGCTGTTATTTATCATCCACAAAGTGCACGATCAAAAATATGTTGAATTTGTTTATATTATTTATTTTTGCAAAAGTTTTGCTATATATAATATGTTTATATTTAGGTAAATTTAAAAAATAACATATACAAAAGGAGCACCAGTCTATAGTAAATAGGTGCGTACCAGTATATAGTTTATAATACTGTTCTTAGCTGGAAAAATTATACAACAATGTATACAACAATTGTATCCTACCACTTGTACATTTCACTCAGTCACCTGGGTGGGTCTTCCTTTTTACTCCATGATTGTGAGGTCTCCAGAAGTGCACTAGTTTATAACACCCCTGGTGAATACCAGCATTACATCCTCAACACTAGAATGTAGACTTATTCTTCTTCTCCTTTACTTTCAAGCACACACCACATAGGCGATTGTTATTTTGTGGCAATTTTTCGAGAGCATGAGAGGGGCCTCCTGCATGACCTGTTGGCCTCACAACTGGAATTGGGAACTGTTCATTTAGCAATCCCCTAACTATACTGATCATGAAGTCTCATCTTGCTAAAGGCTTATCAGTGTTCTTTATGTACAGGTTGTATGCGTCAAATAATGCCATATCTAGAAGATTTGAAAACATTTGCTTCCAGTACCTTCTAGTGGGTCTGGAACAAGTGGCATGGAAAATGCACTTATCTTTATTATCTACACCTCCCATGAAGGTATTGTACTTATGAATCAGTAGTGGTTTCAACCCTTTATTTCCCTTTCGACTCCTTACAACATTGTCCTCAGCGTGACACCCAGTTGTGAGACAATAAATTGGTTTCCGTGTTTTCGTCTCTTTATAAGCAACCAGTAGAACGTCACCTTGCCTAGGTTCAAGTTTTGTACCTAAAGCAATCTGAGGCAGTCCCTTTGAAGATTTATTTACTGTTCCTGCGAGGAAATGATTCAGTATTGTTGAGGTGAGTGCATATCAACACTTCAGATTGATATCAGAAGAAAAACTGGCGACTAAATATAGCTGGCTCAGCTGAGAC
Organism: Anabrus simplex; assembly: GCF_040414725.1. NCBI lineage: Eukaryota > Metazoa > Arthropoda > Insecta > Orthoptera > Tettigoniidae > Anabrus > Anabrus simplex. The sequence continues at coordinate 45,498,817 of NC_090276.1, read as the reverse complement.
AAACGTGTGGCCGGCCGCTGAGTATGTAGGAGCTAGCACAAGACAGCGGAATTATGACGCTTTTTTGGCAACGATTTACACTAGATTAATGTAAGATTCTATTATACAAACTATTTCATGATTATGGCCGAACATTTCTCCTTCAATTGATTCGTAATTAGCACTTGTCAATAAATAATAATTCGATTATCGAAATAAAATAAAGAGCATGTCAAAACGCCTGATATCAGGCGCTCGCCACTTGGAGGGTTAATAAGAAGTACCAAAAAGAAGAAGAATGGTGCATCATTCGAAATTCAGCAGTATATCAGGAAAGAGCACCTATAACGCATTTCATAAGAAAGAAGAGAATATCATTCTTTGGTCATCTGTTGAGAACACCTCAAGACAGGTTAATACGCAGAATTTTGGGAGAAGCTTTGGAAACAAAAACAACAACCTGTCTGGATAAAATAAATAAAAGAAGACATGAAAGAATTAGACATAACACTGGAGAATTTAAAGAATGAATCAAACAAAGTAAATAATTTGAAGAATAGTAAAATTAGATTCCTACCAAAATGTGATAAAAGAGAAACAACTAAAAGGGTATTTTCTGAAGAAGAACGAAAACGAAGATCAGACAGAATGAAGAAATACTGGAAGATCAGAAAGGAAATAACCGTAAAACATCATAGAAGACCGGACAGAAATTGACTACAGTGGTCCAATGCGGCTTTAAAAGCACAATAAGAAAAAAAAAATAGGACCCCCAAAAAGAAAGAATGGTTCATGGAGGAAAAGGAGAAATGAGTATCTATAGAGACAAACAGAGAAGATTACAGACATCGTATGTAAGAGGAGACTAGTTTATGGACACCTCACGAGCATGAAAAAGAGTCGAGTAACAAGGAAAATCTTTATCTACATCATCAAATTAAAGCAACCAGTAAATGGGTAGAAGAGACAAAAAAAGACATGAAGGAAGTTGTCATCAGCTCCCACCCCCGCCTACCAACAGGTTAGCCGTTGGGGGGGGGGGGGTGATTATTCAACACAGTGTTGACGCATTCATTGTCATAGACTCGACAAGTGTAACCATTTAATTTTGTTTATATTTCCTGTACGTAGCTCATGGAGAAATCTTAGTACTGCAGAAGGAAATAAAGGTATGATATTGTATGAAGTTGTCATCCACCTAAAATAAATCTTTAATAGAGATACTTTTCGAGATAAAACTGAAAATTTCAAGGGGTTCCAGGAAACATTAGAATAAAAAGTCCAAGGGGAGAGGAAGAAGAACCGTAGCGAAATGAAAAGTTTTGGGAGAAGAACTAACCAGAAATTCCATTGTTTACCGCGGTCCAAAGTAGGCCAAAATCAAATACGGAGAATAAATAAATAATACATTTTAAAAACATAGAGGAGGCTAGTCACTAACTATCCAGCCTTTGCAACATCGCAGCTAATATCAATTTGAAGGTCAGTATACGAAAAGCTGTATTCATAACCAACATTAAAGGCAGCCCCATCTACAGTCCCACTAGCAGGTACCACCAATCGCAAAGTCCCTGCAGTCAAGTACTTAAGGAGAGTGTATATCAGCCAATGAGACTGAAATATTTGCAATGGACACCAGATGTGCCAAGGTGGAGAAGGTCTAGCACTCCTGCAAATGATACCTTTCCAAGGATCTTGTCATTACGGCTCAGCAATAAAACCGTCTGTGCTCTACGCCTCTGAATGTCTCTTGATGACCAAGAAATAGAGCTCAAGGAACGGAAAATTTTAAAGAGGATATTAAAGCCAAAAGAGAAGAGGATGGCACCTATAGGATCAGGCACGACAGTAAGCTCTATGACCATTAGGGAGACATAATCACATCCACGATGAAAAGGAAACTAGCTTTCTACGGCAACTTGACCCATATGTACCCCTGCAGGTTCTTCAACAATATTTTCACCGCAACATGTAGAGGGAAAGCCTCCAAGAACAAATGGATTATCGCAGTGAAATCGGACCTAGAACAATTAGAAACAGAGGATTGTTGAGGGAATTATTTTTGTTCCTAGTGTCTTCCAGATTGAACACTGAATAAAGATGATTTTATGCATGATCACGTGGAAAAATCAAGATATTTAAAAAAATAAACAAATCATTTTACCGCTTAATACACAAACTCGTTGGTTTTCTTTGCTGTTATTTAAAAACACAGTGAAAGAAGGTAAAGGCATTTTGAAAAACGTAAGTCAGTTCACCGATTTTTTTCTCTGACATTCTTTATCTTATTTGTAGTTCAGAATTAAGAACGTTTCAGATACTTATCGTGAATATGGGACAGCGTCAGTTTGTAACAGAGTAAACGTTGATTTATTGAATCGGGGTTGTGGTGTATGTAGCTCTAACAGCATAACATAATTTAGCTTCGGTGGCGACTTTTCTTAAATAGAATATAAGATGAAACGGCCCTGTATCTTTGAACTGCCGATCTAATAATCTTTAAGGCATATAAGATCTGTATGTTGAGTTACATATTTCCAATTACGAGTATATTACTAATAGTTTGGGACCCGGGAACGTTCCTTGAGGTGTGACCAGCTCACTACCGGTTACTTAGGAATGCGCAGATCTCACCACAATTATAATTGTCCCCGAGTGGGCTGTGCTAGGAATGTTGTTTCACCAGGGCGAGGTGATACTAAGTTGGGGCGTGTCTTGTGCATATCGGCGTCATAACTAGATGAACACAAGATCACGTACACTCTCTCCTCTTTGAAGGTAGAGCTACATGGCAGTTCTGATTGTTACCGAATGTTTCTTGTGGGAAGGGAATCTGTTCAACCTTACTTTCAAAGTCTGTGATTGTCTAGTATTCCCCTATACATTGTTTTCTTCGTGACTGGATGTTCTACCAGTGAGTGTATACGATCTGGAAATGCATTAAAAACTTTGTATATGAACTTGACTTCCTTTCACCTGTTACAGGTGAGTTTGCAAACTGTAGGTTCATCGAATACCTTCTTGTTACCTATTATCGTTCGTGACAAGCCCACTCACCTGTAATACCATTTACCAGTGAAGTAACCTTTCTCCTACTTCACCTGACTCACTGCCGGATAATCTCCATGGACTAGTATTACAACTTTCTCGTAAATAACGTTCTATATTGGTACACTTCTGAATACAAAAGGTTTAGTGGCTGAATAGCCTGCTTTTCTCGTGGTACAGACGCATCAAAATTTGGAAGATACTATGTACAGTAGACCCCAAGCGCGGTACGGCTATGGGGGTAAACTCTGCATTCTGGAGACGAGTGGGTTCAAACCCCACCTTCGGGTGTTCTGAGAATAGTTCTCTGTGGTTTACTATTTTCACTGCCAGGCAAATGCCTGGACAAAAAATGTTTGCGGGGCAAGTGAGGCAGTAAAATACATTCCCCAGAGGAGCAAGGAAATATAACACTTAATTTTTACAGTTTTTGCACGGGTTAGTTCAAATACGTAATAAAATGTGTGAGTTTCATATTGCATACGAGTGTATAGCAAAGGTGTTAATGGTGGTTACACTGTGTGACCACTGCCCCGGTAGGAGAACATCACTTTGTGTCTTTAGAAAATTAAAACTTTGTGTGTAACCGAGTGCAGTGTAAACAAAGGTGAATCAAATCGATATCAATGGAGAACTGTTCAAGAATATTGGATATGAAAGTCTTGAAAGCAATGTTTGTCATTCCTGAAACAGAGTGGAACATCACATATGACCCACAGCCATCTTGTACGCACTGGTGTCTTCGTTGTATTGCAGTGTGCACATTTTCTTGGTGATTGAAGGTCCTGAGGTTGATGATTGCTGCTCTCGAGACGTATTGTTCTGTGAACATTGGGATTTCCTCGCTTCATAGAGATAGTAAGTGATTTTCTTGATTCACCTTTTCTCTGCATTCTATTCAGTTGGAACAATGCGAGGAGCAAGAAGACCTTTGTAAACCTGAGGTCTGAAATCCATGTTGCTCAGGCGTGGTATATATAATTCTTTGTGCATAATACAAATGCGTTTATGGCACTGGAGTCTATGAAATGAAAGAAATCTCCTTGGTAGTCTCCTTTCAACCTGTCATAATTGCCAACAAAATTCATTTCACTGTTGTAATCCATCAACCCAAGAGGATAAGGTATACTTTTCCGAGTACTATCCTTTTCCTTCCTAGCAACATTGGATACAACAGATGGTTTGTGGACAGAAGAAATTAAATTTGCCGCCTTTTTTGTCTTTCTAGCTGTACACACAAATTCCACAGTCTGAAATAGAAATCACCCCTTTTCAGGTTCTTGTTATCCTTGAGCTTCGGAAGTCCTTTCCTTCTTTGGTTTATTGTGCCACATGCACAAATGTTCCTTTAGTAACACTGTGAGAAACACCACGGGTTTGGCTGGCGCTCGTGATTATTACCACTATGTGAAGAAAACCACGGGACTGCGTTACCTTTATGTGAAAAACACAACGGGTATATGTTTCTTGTGTGTAGAACCCTTATGTGCGAAACACCATGGGTTTGAGTCACCTGTGAGTGGTGTCATTGTGTGTGACATACCATAGGTCTACATTACCTGTGATTAGTACCACTGTAGGAGGAACCCCATGGTTCTGCTTTTCTAGTGATTTGTACCGTTATGAGGGGCCGTTGACCTGGATTTTGGACCCGTTTACATAATAAGCATCATCCCAGTAATTTAGACATTGTGAATTGGATCCACTGATAGTTTTTATTTCCCTATTTTAATTTCGTTGCACCTTGTACCATTAGGGGCCGATGACCTAGTTGTTAGGCCCTTTAAGCAACATACATCATCATTATCAATCATAGGCCAGACCGAGGTCGATAGCTGAAGTCGCTTAAGTGCGGTCAGTATGCAGTATTCGGGAGATAGTGGGTTTGAACCCCGCTGTCGGCAGCCCTGAAGAAGGTTTTCCGTGGTTTCCCATTTTCACACCAAGCAAATGCTGGGGCTGTATCTTAATTAAGTTCACAGTCTATTCCTTCCACTTCCTTACTCATTTTCATTCCCCGTCCTTCATTTTTTCTTCATTAACTCCTCGATTTATGTTGACGACAGGAAGGGCATCCAGCTGTAAAACATGCTATATAATTTCATAAGTAAGGGGTACACGTACCGTACATGATGAACACCATTTTTTACAGCTCTATCATACTTAAGGGGCGGGATCTAGACACGAGAACCTTCTTATACTTTATTTATTTCAAAACTTGATTATCACAAAATTTGGCACATTTATTACAAAATCTGTTCAGAAGTTTTGTTGAATATTATTGACCTACCGTTAACGTTTATTCTTTTTTAGACAAATACTAATCCTTGAGTCGTATGTTCAGACAGAAAAGAGAATATTGGTAGAAGGGAATGCCCATTTGTCGGTGGAACTCAGGATCCAGTCATAAAAAATCCTTCCTAATTTACCACACGATGCATTTTTTTCGTAGAGAATATTTCTAAAGTTCGACTCATTGGCTGAATGGTCAGTGTTGAGGCCTTCGGTCCAGATGGTTCAGGGTTCGATTTCCGGCTCACGCCTGATTAATTCCTCCGGCTCGGAGACGGGGTGTTTATGTTTGTCCTAACACTTTCCTCTTCATATTGAGACAACACACTACACTACCGACCACCAGAGAAACACGGCATAGTGATTGCATCCCTCCATATAGGGCTGGCGTGAGCAAGGGCATCCGGTCATAAAATAAGGCCCAGTCCATCTTTGTGACACAGATCGCACCCGCGACCCCACATGTGAGGAAATAACGGAATAATAATAATAATAGTAATAATAATAATAATAATAATAATAATAATAATAATAATAATGCACATTCTAAAATTTCATATATATTTCTCATTAATAATTTCACGAAGTGTTATCAAATTTCACATTTTTTACTATCATACGCACATAATTTCACTCTTCCACTTTTATGGACGAAGAACCACAGATAAAAGAAGAAATGGACTATACAATTTACCGTAAAATATTTAAAATCTTCTTGCAAACACTTAAAATGTGGAATATTTCCATCGAAATCAGTTTATTTTGGCACAGAATATTGAAGATAGTAATAGGTACCTTTTTGGAAAGTTTATTTATCAGAAATACTTCACGGGATAAATGCACCTTAGTTTGCCAAATACCGTATAATTTTGCAAGGAAACGAAGAGAAAATTTTTGACAGTATTTACCACAAGTAGTTAACTTAACATGCAGCAGTTTAAATGGGAGGAAGACGATGTACACGGGTGTCCTCGAATCACCATCCACTTCTTCAAGTTTATATATATATATTAAATTTTGTTCTGCATCGCACCGACACAAGATAGATCTTAAGGCGACTACGGGATAGGAAAGGGCTAGGAGTGGGAAGTAAGCTAATAGGTCCTTAATTAAGGCACAGCCGCAGCATTTGCCTGGTGTGAAAATGGGAAACAACGGAAAATCATCTTCAGGGCTTTCGACAGTGGATTTCGAACCCACTATCTCCCGAATGCAAGCTGACAGCTATCTGATTCAGTAATAATAATTGTACCGGAGATACGCCCGCCTCGTACATTTACAACTAGCGCCTTGTAGAAGGCCATCTAAAACAGGAAATCTGAAACTCATTTTGGAAATAGTTTGAACATTTCTCGACAGATATCGCTACTATCAACTTATGTTGCACCCTCTGGGGTGAAGATGAACTATTAGTTTTCAAATTAATTTTGTATGTGTTCTAGTAAGGCATATTTCTATCCTGTATGTTCTCTTTATGTATATTAGTCTTATTTTGGCCGGCGTGGTGGGCATAATCGATAAGGCTGGGAGGCTATATGGTCTGACACCGAGGTTAGCCAGTTCGAGTCCCGATGGTCGAAAAACGTTTCAGCATCAAAATGTTGACCGGCATGCTAGGCAAGGTGGTGGTTTGTAATTTCTAATCACTAGATTGCGTGCTGAAATGCTGGATTCAATATTCTGCAGTACTCATATGGAGTGAGGATATCCCACGCTGTTGATGGTGATTCGTCCCTCGGATGATGGGGACGTAAAGCTTTGAGCAGACCCCATGGTGCTATTCGACAGGAGTAGGCTATGTGCCGGCACCGGGTAACATTTTTTGAAATCTTCAAAATCTTGCCGCTGTTTAAATTAAAATTATATTATACAGTATTTTGTATGTGTATGTATGTTTAGTCATCAGCCCGAAGGCTGGTTGGATCCTCAACAGTTCCGCCATGAGCTGTCATAGATGGCCTAGGCATCACTGAACAGGCGTACTAGGGAAACGAGGAGTGAGGTAGTTTCCCGTTGCTTTCCTCACCGAGCCAGAAGTTGCTATTACATATCAGTCTGCCAAGCCCACGGAAATGCATACACCAACCGACCCTATGAGCAACATTTTCACACCATTCATAGCAGGGCCTGGCTGCATAAGGATTATCATTACTAGCATCGCTCATACCTCAGTCACTTTCATATTGTCAAAGCCAAGGATAAGACAGAGACAGATCAATGAAAGTAACAAAATTGCTCTAGCCCGTACCAGAAGACATAGTGCACGGTAAACACTAGGTCCCGCCAGCAAAGGCATGCAGTATTTTGAATTTAGGATGAAAGGAATATCACATTTTGATGGGTGATCATTAAGAATTACAATAGCAAATTACATACATTTTAAAGTTTTCTAATAGGAACGATCTTCTATTTTCACGCAGCTTTGACTTGTAACAGGAAAAAGACCGCTCAACATCGCAGGATGTTAGTGGGGCATATTTGAAATGCGTCATATCATTAGAGTTCAAATGAGGCTCATCCTTCTGTCACTTTCTAAACACCTAAGAAAGATAACTGAAAGGAATTACAGACAACAATTAGAAGATGTGAAAAATCCGTCTTTGAGACGGATGCATGAAGGTATGCGAAAATGAAAATTAAAAAAAAATAAAAATATGACAAAATATCAACAATTCCCGGGGAAATATGACCATAATATGAAAAATTATCTGAAAATGACAAAAACGTTAAAAAAGTCAAAATATGACTTTATATAACCCGTCATCGTATATAAAATCATGCTTAACTTGTATTTTCCTTGGGAAGAATGTAAAGAAAATAATATAACACATAATAAACATCCGGGACCTACTCGTTATCATCATCCTACATCCAGAGGGGTGTCAAATACAAAGAAATACACATGTCCTCGGACACTCCCGGTATTGAAAGCAAGTGAGTAATTATTATTATTTCCTAGTTGTCGCAAAAATGCAATTACGGGTTGATGTTTCTTGAATTTGTAGCATAGCCAGGAATCAAAACAAGGCCAACTAGGCAGGAAGCTCCTGTGCTAACATTCAAAGAAACTGAACGTGCTTTCCACAACTGTAACGGAGCGATATTGGCAGCAGGTTCAGGAGTTGCGAAGTATTCTCTCCGGCTTAAAAGACTTGTCAGGTTGTGATAAAGAGGGACCATGCGAACCAGTAATTAAAGCAGACTGACCTCGTGGGCTACCAGTTCCTCTGTTTCTCTTCTCTAAGAGAGAAAACCTTTCACTTTCTCTGAGTCAGCTGCATTCAGACAATGTGAAGTCCGCAGGAGCTGCCCACTTTCCTCAGTGTAAACAAACGAATTCTCCTTCATATTGAAGAGAACCTGCGCGGGAAGAATTACAGTAGACAACTGTGTTACAAACGTGGAGAATGTCTTCCTGGGAACGACACTAGAGTTACAACAAACGTGACCTGCTTCCGAGGATGCAATAAACACATTATTACCTAGACAAATACCGTGTGAATAACTTCACTAACTCATACATCTCAACAAGTAAAAGCTAAACTAGACTGTGATTATAAAACGAAATTACTAAATATTTGAACCAAAATAAACATCTAATTACTCTCTTTATCTACCGCTTTTCCCACACCTGTGGGGTGGTGGGTGCGAACTGTGTCACACATGCGGATTTGGCTCTGTTTTATGGCCGGATGCCCTTCCTGACGCCAACCCTATATGGAGCGATGTAATCACTATTGCGTATTTCTGTGGTGGTTGGTAGTGTGGCGTGTTGTCTGAATATGAAGAGGAAAGTGTTGGGACGAACACAAACACCCAGTCCCCGGGCCAGAAGAATTAATCAAAGGTGATTAAAATCCCCGACCCGGCCGGGAATCGAACCAGGGACCCTCTGAACCGAAGGCCTCAACGTTGATCATTCAGCCAAGGCGTCGGACAAACATCTAAATTACTAGAAGACCAAATTATTAGGTAAAGAAAACTAGATGATTCTTTAGCTAAACAGCCAAATAAATAAATAAATAAATAAATAAATAAATAAATAAATAAATAAATAAATAAATAAATAAATAAATAAATAAATAAATAAATAAATAACATAATTCTTCTTCTTCTTCTACTGCTTCTTGTTTTACAATTGACTTTAGGTCGTATCGGCAAACATAGATCTTATAGCGACGATAGGATAGGAAAGGCCTGGGAGTGTGGAGGAAGTAACCGTGACCTTAATTAAGGTATAGACCCAGTATTTTCCTGGTTTAACAATGGAAAACCACGGAAAACAATCTTCAGGGCTGCTGATAATGAAGTTCGAACCATTCATCTCCCGAATGCAAACCCACAGCTGCGCGCCCCTAACCACACGGCCAACTCGCTCGGTTTACTGTTTTTTCCTCACACCTGTGGTGTTTCGGGTGCGAACACTGTCCCAAATGAGAGTTTAGACCTGTTTTACGGCCAGATGCCCTTCCTAACCCCACCAACCCTACGTGGGGTGATGTAATCACTAGTGGGTGTTTCTGTGGTGGTTGGTAATGCGGTGAGTTACCTGAATATGAAGAGAAGAGTGTTGAGACTAACACAAAAAGCCAGTCCCCGAGTCAGAAGTAATAAAAATGCCCGATTCAGCCGTGAATCGATCCCGGGCCTTCGGGGGTGGCAGATAATCACGCTAACCACCACTCCGCAGAGGCGGGCAATTACAATTATTATTCAATTACACAATATGTCAGTCGTTAGGGAATCGCTGGCATTTTCTTTCTCACTTGGGGATGGAATAATACTCGAGGCCGCTAGGAAAAAGACATCAGTCCAATTTTTTTTGCTAGTTGTTTTACGTCGCACCGACACAGATAGGTCTTACGGCGACGATGGGACAGTAAAGGGCTAGGAGTGGGAAGGAAGCGGTCGTGGCCTTAATTAAGGTACAGCCCCAGCATTTGCCTGGTGTGAAAATGGGAAACCACGGAAAACCATTTTCAGGGCTGCCGAAAGTGGGGTACTTATTTTATTTTAATGCGTAGACACTTCAAGTGGCTCTTATCATTAAGTGAGATTAATCAAAATTTCGAAATAATTGTTCCCAAACAGAGTTTGCATATAGCGTTCGTGTTTTCGTTTTGAAGTAGGGAGTTCAATATCCTGTCATTTGCTTGGTCCAGTGTCATGTCATCACACGGCTGACTTATAGCTACAGGATCCTTACTTAGATACGAAGGGAGTTCAATGTATAATGCCTGCATGGTGCCACTCGGCTGGTCAATGTCCAAGCCAGATGGAAAGCAGAATGTTCGACATCCGGGCTGTAAGAATAGTCCATTCAAGTTTTGTGTTTTCCTGTAGGGTGTGCAGACTTGTGTTATTGTAGAATACTGTATTTACGCGAATAATCCCCGCACCCAAACTTTAGGAAGGCTGATTTTGAAAAAAAAAAAAAAAAAAAAAAAAAAAAAAAAAAAAAAGCCAACATTGACTCAAATAAAAACCGCACCCCAATTTCGTGCCTCAATTTTTTTAAAAACATATGCGGGCATTATTCGCGTAAATACCGCGTATTTACACGAACAATACCCGCCACCGAATAATCCCCGCACCCTAACTTTAGGAAGACTGATTTTGGAAAAGTGCCGACATTGACTCAAATAAAACCCGCACCCCAATTTCGTGCCTCAGTTTTTTAAAAATAGCGGGTATTATTCGCGTAAATACGGTAACTGTAGAAGACTCGTGGACAGTCAAGATTTTCTTCAGAAGACGCGGTGCAAAGTTTTCTGCGAAACATAAAGAATTTCACCTTTTTTTCTTAACATGGCATAAGCCCAAAAGCCCATATCACGTCTACTAGTACGAGCCGTCAAAGCACCAATGTTAACACTGTTATTATTAGTAAGTATTATTCAATAATCGGCTAACTACGGACTACGGTAACCTTCATTATCCAATTCTACCGTTTATTCAATTTTCATTTGATTCCGTGGGTTTTCATTAGGCCGCTGTCTCGAGCACGGCCTTCTTCATCCGGCCACTTTCCACCAGTTGTCCTTTCCTCATTTTGGGAAGTCCCAAAAAGTCACGGTGCTTGTTCTGGAAATGTCTCGTCTGTGCGAGTCATCTCGTCCTAGGTCCATTTCTTCCAGGTCTTTATTGACGTTAACGTGTCAGGGAATTGTTGATTTTGGTTTTGAGCCACAATTGTTAAAAGTGCGTTTTGTCCATCGAGAGTTGTCCATCCGTCGTAAGTGACCGTAGAAGGTTTTGAGCATTGGTTTTTTTTTTTTTTTTTTGCTATTTGCTTTACGTCGCACCGACACAGATATGTCTTATGGCGACGATGGGATAGGAAAGGCCTAGGAATTCGAAGGAAGCAGCCGTGGCCTTAATTAAGGACAGCCCTGGCATTTGCCTGGTGTGAAAATGGGAAACCACGGAAAACCGTCTTCAGGGCTGCTGACAGTGGGACTCGAACCCGCTATTCTCCCGATTACTGGATACTGGCCGCACTTAAGCGACTGCAGCTATCGAGCTCGGTTTTTGAGCATTGTGTATGTGATCTTCTCTATCTTAGAGTTGATTTCTTGGCTGGATTTTCTTATATAGATCCAGTTTTTGTTATTTGGACAAGTATGTTAGCGAGCCCACATTTCTGAGAGAAGATAAGGCATTGTGATGAGTAGAGACTTTTTAATATATATTACGGGTGGTTTGGGAAGCTACCTTAATTTTTTTTACCCTGGCCATTAAGGCCTGGGTATCTAGTCCGTTTGATTGGATCCACTCACCGAGATATTTATATTTATGCACACGGTTTATTTTTCCATATTTGCTGGGTCGTGCTGTCTTTAATGTTAGCCATTACTTCCGCCTGTTTGTTCTGCTAATTCTTTCAGCACATTAATTGATATTACTTTTCTTTAGTTGTGAAGGATTATTTAATAACTTACAAATTGCTCATCTGCTAATACTATTTCTTAACTGACTTTAACAGTATATGCTCTCCTGTCTTTACCAACTCGTTACTGATCTGTATTCGTACCCACCTCAAGTCGAATCCACCTCACAGTAAAGTGACAATAGGATTTAAAACAAAACTTAAAAGTTAGCATTCAAATTAAAAGTTGTTTATGGTATATCGTTCTTATCATTTTATCATTCATCATAACACTGCAGATGTGATCTGAAAGATTGTAAGATATGTAGTTAAACTTATGGAGAGTTATATTCTCATATTCCTGTGAGATTACAGAACGAAAATTCATTGGCTAGTAAAACGCCAAGAGCTCTGTAGGTTACCATCTAAAGCAAGTTGGAATACACTAGGCAAAAATATGTCCAGGTATGTATTGCATGTTTATTTTTCTTCCTGAGCTCATAACATGGAATGTTCCTTTTAAAATTTCGCCTGGTATCACTACATGCCATGCAACTTATAATCCTTTAAAGGCATAGTTTGTCTGTATAAACGTTAACCAGAGATTTCCAGAATCAGTAAATAAATACGAGTGGTCTTGACTAGAGAAAATAAAGCAGTACCAGTGGCGTATACTGAGGGCTACCAAAGGTATCAGTGAAGCCCAAATATCAATTGAGAATGATGGAAGTCTAAAGCACATTGTAATGTAAGCATCTGAAACATTGTTCCATTTACAAAACTTGAAAGCAGTGAGAAAAACAAAGTCGCACATATTTCTGAGAACAAGGCATCGGAGACTGACATTGCAGGCCAGACTCTCGCTCCTCTCCGTCGACTCGCCACACGCGGTTTGCTGCTGGATATCGAATAGGAATTCCTCACTCCCGTTTACTTCTACATCCTTGCAGGAGGACTGCGCGCTGCTGTTAAAGAGGAGTAATATAGTTTTATTTTTGTTGATAGATCTGCTAAAATGAAATGCCATCTTCCAGGCTTAGTGTTTTCTTTTGTTGGTTGGAATCGAACCCATGATCATGGGTCGGACACCACCACTGATCTCCTGAGGAAGGTAATTAACCAGTGAACGATGGGCACGACCACTGTAAAATAATAATAATAATAATAATAATAATAATAATAATAATAATAATAATAACAATAATAATGGGGCATGGCATCTATATGGCCGGCCCCGTGGTGTAGGGGTAGCGTGCCTGCTTCTTACCCGGAGGCCCCGGGTTCGATTCCCGGCCAGGTCAGGGATTTTTACCTGGACCTGAGGGCTGGTTCGAGGTCCACTCAGCCTGCGTGATTAGAATTGAGGAGCTATCTGACGGTGAGATAGCGGCCACGGTCTAGAAAGCCAAGAATAACGGCCGAGAGGATTCGTCGCGTTGACCACACGACACCTCGTAATCTGTAGGCCTTCGGGCTGTACAGCGGTCGCTTGGTAGGCCAAGGCCCTTCAAGGGCTGTAGTGCCATGGGGTTTGGTTTGGTTTTTTTTTGTCATCTATATGGGCTTGATGTTGACCTAATGCGGATAAAATGAATGGCGAAGACGTCATAAACACCCAGTCCCCAAGCCAGGGGAATTAACAGTATGAGGGGGTTGATTCTGGAAACTGAACCGGGGCCATGGGACCAAAGGCGAACGTTCTATCCATTTAGCCACAAAGCCGGACTTTCATTTGCCAAACCTTAGGCTACAATCTCCGCTGATCAGGGGTTGAGCATTGGCAGTAGCAGAGGCGGGGCAGTAGCCTGTAAAGCAATCTTGCCAACAGAGCAGGCTTCTCCGTTGGTTACTGGCTGCACATAAAGCTGAAAATTACAGGCCAGTAAGTTTGACATGCATTGTATGTAAGCTTTGGGAAGGCATTCTTTCTGATTATATTAGACATGTTTGTGAAATTAATAACTGGTTCGATAGAAGGCAATTCGGTTTTAGGAAAGGTTATTCCACTGAAGCTCAACTTGTAGGATTCCAGCAAGATATAGCAGATATCTTGGATTCTGGAGGTCAAATGGACTGTATCGCGATTGACCTGTCTAAAGCATTTGATAGGGTGAATCATGGGAGACTACTGGCAAAAATGAATGCAATTGGACTAGACAAAAGAGTGACTGAATGGGTTGCTATATTTCTAGAAAATAGATCTCAGATAATTAGAGTAGGTGAAGCTTTATCTGACCCTGTAATAATTAAGAGGGGAATTCCTCAAGGCAGTATTATCGGACCTTTATGTTTTCTTATATATATATAAATGATATGAGTAAAGGAGTCGAATCGGAGGTAAGGCTTTTTGCGGATAATGTTATTCTCTATAGAGTGATAAATAAGTTACAAGATTGTGAGCAACTGCAATGTGACCTCGAAAATATTGTGAGATGGACAGCAGGGAATGGTGTGTTGATAAACGGGGTTAAAAGTCAGGTTGTGAGTTTCACAAATGGGAAAAGTCTTCTCAGTTTTAATTACTGCGTGGATGGGGGAAAGTTCCTTTTGGGGATCATTGTAAGTATCTAGGTGTTAATATAAGGAAAGATCTTCATTGGGGTAATCACATAAATGGGATTGTAAATAAAGGGTACAGATCTCTGCACATGGTTATGAGGGTGTTTAGGGGTTGTAGTAAGGATGTAAAGGAGAGTGCATATAAATCTCTGGTAAGACCCCAACTAGAGTATGGTTCCGGTGTATGGGACTCTCACCAGGATTACCTGATTCAAGAACTGGAAAAAATCCAAAGAAAAGCAGCTCGATTTGTTCTGGGTGATTTCCGACAAAAGAGTAGCGTTACAAAAATGTTGCAAGTTTGGGTTGGGAAGAATTGAGAGAAAGAAGAAGAGCTGCTCGACTAAGTGGTATGTTCCGAGCTCTCAGCGGAGAGATGGCGTGGAATGACATTAGTAGACGAATACGTTTAAATGGCGTTTATAAAAGTAGAAAAGATCACAATATGAAGATAAAGTTGGAATTCAAGAAGACAAACTGGGGCAAATATTCGTTTATAGGAAGGGGAGTTAGGGATTGGAATAACTTACCAAGGGAGATGTTCAATAAATTTCCAATTTCCTTGAAATCATTTAGGAAAAGGCTAGGAAAGCAACAGATAGGGAATCTGCCACCTGGGCGACTGCCCTAAATGCAGATCAGGATTGATTGATTGTATTGATTGCAGCTCACAACGCTGAAGGCTTGACGTTCACTAAACCAACTATCGAAAAGAGGTAACCTAAGTAACAGAAAGTAAATAAAGAGAATTTAACCAACATTTCTACTATCTTTTAACGTTAAACAAATTAGCTTTTCTAAGCGCTTTGTACCGCGTTCTGTACGATACTCAACAGTATCTGACTTGCTAAATACTTGATCTGTACACCAGTATTACGAATTTGTATGATGAAGTCTTATAGTGCAAGTTATTTGAAGTGTGTGCGAGTTGGAGGAGTAATGTTTTATTCTTGTAGTAGATTAAAACATATTTTTATTGATGTGAAAAACGTCCATATATATATTTTAATTTGCAGTAATTTGAGATTCTACTCGCTTCATGACATATTTATTTGTAAATACTCAAATTTTGGAAGAGAAAGTTTAATATTGGAAAGGGGAGGTCTGGACTCATTGTAACCCCCCCCCCCTCTAGATTCCTATTTGGATGATATTACTATTGTTTTCTGTATACAAGGGACTCGATTTTTTATTTAGTACTCGATAGCGTTTCGAGTTTAATTTATTAGCTCACAGTGGATTTGTATACCTTTGTTAAGATGCGGCTGCAAAGTAATACACAGGAAGAAAGCATTTACGGGCGGGATGGATGTAGTGTATCATTAGGATAGGCTGCGAGTGTACCAGACAAAGAGAATATGTTCTCCTTTGAACGACTGCCTAAGGCATCTTCTTTCCTTTGTGTACGTGCGTTGTATGCACAAGAAGTTTATTAGTCTTGTAAACATACAGATTCAAGTCCTTTCTAATGTGACAAACCATCATCATCATGGTATATATTTAGTTTTGCGACTGGTTTATAACTATGAAGAGTCCCCTCGAACTAAATCTATGTTGATGTGCACTTTAGCCTCTTCATAATTCTTCAGACATGTGAAAGTGAAGATTGTCTTCATACACGTCTTTGTTTAGCCTTCCGCGAGAGCATTTTTCAGATATTTTATCTTCTAGTTCATCGATCATCAGTCCGCCAAGTCGCAGTCTAACCTCGACCTCAATATCTGGTTGATCAGCTGTCGTTCCTCACTAACCCAATGTAACACATCTGTACTGATCATCTACCGAGCAAGTGCCCACGTGGCTATCAGCTTGCATTCGGGACATAGTGATTTCGAACCCCTGAAGATGGTTTTCTGTGGTTTCCCATTTTCACACCAGTAAAATTCTGGGGCTGTACCGTGATTCAGACAAAGGTCGCTTCCTTTACACTCCTAGCCCTTTCCTATCCCATCGTCGCCAGAAGACGTATCAGTGGACGTAAAGTAGATTGTAGGAAAAGTGTATTGGTCATATGATTTACTCAGCTTATTTTTCCAAAATATGCCAGCGCCACATCTCAAGGGTTTGTATATTTAGTATACACTTGCGGAAATTGGGATCCCAAGACCAACAAGACATTAGAGGAATTCAATTTAGGCTAAAAATTTGTCTAGTTAACATATTTATTTGATTAAAGATTTCAGGTCTCAGGTTCAAGTAGGCGCGAGAAGACATGTGCATGGTGGTACATTAATAACTGTTGAAGTTGCCTCAATTTTGAATGCAAACATGCATGCATTGTGTCGTACAGGTGCCATATGCCCTTTTCTGGGATTTAGTTCCATGTTTTCTGCACTTGGTCAGACAAATTAGCAACAATTAATGCTGGTACTGGATGACGCTGAGTGTCGTGCCATTAAGTCCCATGCGTGCTCACTGGGTGGAAGGTCTGGTGATCTCGCAGGCCAAGGCACCTGGTCGACACTCTGTAGAGCACGCTGGGTGACAGCAGTGGTATGAGAATGAGCGTTATCCTCTTGGGAAACACGCCCTTGAACACTGCCAATGAATGGCAACACCACCAGTTCAATCTGACGTACACATCCGCTGTGAAGGTTCTTGGGATAACTATGAGAGTGCTCCTGTTGTCAAAGGAAATCGCTCCCCAGACCGTAACTCCTGGTGTAGGTCCAGTGTGTCGGCGCCGTGGACAGCTTCGTTGGAAGCACTCACCTGTCATCCGTCTTTCCAAACTACGACCGTCACTGGCACCAAAACAGAAACGGCTCTCGCCTGAGGACACGACAGATCTCCACTCCTCCCTCCAATGAGCTCCAGCTTGACACCACTGAAGTCGCAGATGGCAGTGATTCGGAGTTAGAGGAAAGGATCAAGAAATGCTGCGGAAACCGGAAAACAAGAAAGTACACAAACATCTAAAAGAAACTCTGATGAATTTAATTTTCTTGGTCCATAGATGGTCAAAATGGATTAAAGAAAGGAAGAAAGAAAGAAAGAAAGAAAGAAAGAAAGAAAGAAAGAAAGAAAGAAAGAAAGAATAACCCGTAGCACACAGAGAAAAGGAGATATTTTACGTTGACCTCAGTCAGCCACTTGAATCCACGTTCGTTTTCTACGAGCTTCCTTTCTCTCTTCAGTCCACTTGTTGCCTGTTTCGAGTTTGGTCTTTTCCTGGAAAGCGTTTGATAGTGTAATGAGAAAGAAGATGAGGAAAGCCATGAAAGAGTTTGGGATTCCAAACAAAATTATAAAGATAACCCAAGAAATGTGGGTATGAGAACTACACATGTCAAGTTTTACATCAGGGGATGTTGTCTGAGCCCATCCCAGTAAACATAGGAGTTAAGCAAGGATGTTTGCTGTCACCTATACTATTTCTGATGGTGCTGGATTTTACGATGAAGAAGGCAATGAATCTCCGAAGAGGAATTCAAAGGGACTGACAGGCAGGTTGGAGGACTTGGACTCCGCGGATGACTGGTGTTTGCTAGCCAGCAGTTTTTAGGATATGGAAGCAAAGCTGAATGATTTAAAAATCGAAACATCAGAGGTGGGACTGAAGATAAATGGAAAGAAAACCAAGGAGATGTGCTATAATAATAATAATAATAATAATAATAATAATAATAATAATAATAATAATAATTTTAGGAAACTAAAAGATTGAGCAAGTCAAGCAATTTTGCTACCTGGGAAGTATAGTCACCTCTGAGGGAGGAACTATGGAGGATATAGGAAATAAACACAGAGTACTGCAAAGCCTGTACTATTCAATAACCAAAAGATTCAACACAAAAGTGATAACAGTCGGAAGGAACACGTACACTATTCTGTCAGTGCACAGTAAAGGGTGTTTTAAAGTACCAACTCCGTGTCCTTGGCGGGACAAAACTCCGACACTTCGGCGTCTATTAAGAACTAGCATTTAGGACGGATGTAAAACAAATACGCTTATTATTTTCCGTGCAACACAGATGCAAAGCTAACTGGGACAACAAGCCAAAAGAAATGCAATTACCCTGTAAGGAGCCGCCGGAGACCACGGGTCCCTTATACCATTATTCTCAGAAGATATCCCTGAACAAGCTCCGAAAGTTTATCGGTGGACTTCGGGATCACCCTGAAGATAAGCAGTTGATGGGGAATCTGCCACCTGGGTGATAGCCCAATATTCAGATCACTCGAAATTGAGATGAAATATAAATTAGCTAGTTAAGGTAATAAGAGTGGTAAATTTACTGTTAGTGTATATTATTAAAAAAAAAAAAAACAACAGGATTTTTGTTTGTTTTGTAGGTTGTTAACATTCCCCGAAGTTTGAATTATGGCTTAGCAGTTTTCCGGTTCCGCAGAGCTTGGTTCCCGCTTCTTGAGATTGTTTCCTGCAGTTCCCAGGAAAATTGATAATGTTAACTACTGTAAATTAAAACGGACCTAAATGTGTTCGTCAGTTTATGTATGTATGTATGTGTGTATGTATGTATGTATGTATGTATGTATGTATGTATGTATGTATGTTGAGTGCTCAGCCCGAGGGCTGGTTTAGATCTCAACAGCTGTGCCATCAGCCGTCATAGGTGGAGAAGCGTAGTAGGGAATTGAGGAGTGAGGTAGTTTCCCGTTGCTTTCCTCACCAAGCCAGAAGTTGCTTTTGCGTCTCAGTCTGCCAAGCACACTGAATTGCATGGACCAACCGACCCTATGAGCAACATGTTCACACCTTTCACAACAGGGACTGGCTGAATAAGGAATGGCTTTAATAGCATCGCTCATACCTCGGTCACTTTCATGTAGCCAAAGCCAAAGATGAGTCTGAGACAGATCGGTGAAAGTAACACATTTGTTCTAGCCTGTACTAGGAGACATACTGCACTGTGTCCGGCTCCATGGCTAAATGGTTAGCGTGCTGGCCTTTGGTCACAGGGGTCCCTGGTTCGATTCCCAACCTTAATTGGTTAATTTCGCTGGCACGGGGGCTGGGTGTATGTGTCGTCTTCATGATCATTTCATCCTCATCACGACGCGCAGGTCACCTACGGGTGTCAAATCAAAAGACCTGCATCTGGCGAGCCGAACATGTCCTCGGACACTCCCGGCACTAAAAGCCATACGCCATTTCATTTACTGCACTGTAAACACCAGGCCTTGCCAGCAAAAGCAAAAGTCAGCTATATCCACACCAAATTTCAGTTCATACTATCCAGCCGTTTTCGACCTAGCCTGTTGCAACGACAAAGAGATAAAATGTAATAATAATAATAATAATAATAATAATAATAATAATAATAATAATAATTCCAGTTAAAGGGTATATCGTTGTTTTTATTGTTAAATACCGATCCATTTTCCTGTCTCGTAAGGAGATGAACAAACGTTTCGCAAACGGAAGGAAAGATACGTCAAGCTTTTACGGTACCAGCTGACAATAGACGGGCAGTCCGGACAATGAACTGTTTTTGTTAACTAGGGAAGATGCCGAGGTCAGTTATAAACTCTGCCGTGCCCTTCAGAAATAACATGCTCGAGCACAATGCTGTGAGGCGTGGTAGTGTTTAGATGCTCTCGTGGTCATTGCGCAGAAGAAAAGTTTAGGCTACACCCAAGATAAGAGAGGTAAACACGAAGAGAAGGCTTAATTGGACTAACGAACGAACAACATCGTCAAAATCTGTTAACCAGTATTTATCCACAGGATCTCAATAATGACTAACAGTATTTTTATATGATGATCTTCCGTAATTCCTTTCATTTGCGGATTAACATTTTTAAGGTCTATTAGTAAACAGACAAACTGCGATCGAAGTGACTATAAAGTAAACAGAAGTAAACAAAGAGACCAAACTACAGTACCAACAGGTCAACAAATGAACTAGCACAGACATGTCAACAAAATCAATCAAACTCGAAAGAAACTACAAACCACAAACGATCCAAGAAACTACAAGCAAACGAACAAACTAAGAAAAAACGGACAAACAAACACAAAAACGAACCAATGAAGAAAGGATAAAGCAAGCAAGTGCGCAATAAAATAAACAGTCAAGCAAACGAACAAACGAAGAAGCAAACAAACAAACAAACAAACAAACAAACAAACAAACAAACAAACGGTGATCTATCAATCAAATACACATACTACAAACAAACGCTCAAAACAAGCAAATTAACTATAATCAAAGGAACTTCAATCAATCAATCAATCAATCAATCAATCAGTCAATCAATCAATCAATCAATCAATCAATCAATCAATCAATCAATCAATCAATCAATCAATCAATCAATCAATCAATCAATCAATCAATCAATCCAATCAATCAATCAATCAATCAATCAATCAAATATAATACAAATACTCAAAACAAACAAACAAAGATCACTTAATCAATCAATCAATCAATCAATCAATCAATCAATCAATGAAACATACTACAAACAAACACTCTAAAATAAACAAAATAAGTATAAACAAACAAAGATCAATCAAAAGAGACTAAAACACACACTCAAAAACAAACAAAAACAAGAAAAACCTGTGGCACGTGATATCCTGGGTTTTCTGAGAAGTCTACTGCTCAGCCAGATGATCTGCAGATATTGCAGTGGAGTGTGATCAGCGTGGTGACTTTCTCAGTTGTATTGTCTGGTTTTCTTGACATGACGCCCTCCCTTTTGTATAAAGCAGCTCCTTAGTAGAACGTACGAGGCTCAGTGAACCTCATCTTACAAGGTCGGATCTCCTTTTTCTTTCCTTTACCGTCTAGTTAGAACTAAGAGGTGATGGCTATTTAGTTGTATTCCCCGTTAATAGTAACCACTGGGCTGAAGTAACTCATAGTTCTGGTTTTCTCAGACAAAGTTGGCGAAGTCCATCCTGGCTCAATCTGATGGTATTTGAAGGTGCTCAAGTCTGCTGTCGCTAGATTTACTGCCTCTTGACAGAAATCCTACGGAACAAAATTCCGGTTCCTCGGCGTTTCCGGAGACGTAAGAAAAACCTTCTTCTTCATATTCTTCTTGTTACTATTTTCCCCTTCGTTTCGGCCGTCTATAGAGCACGTTTGACAATCTTTGCAGTACTTTTAGCCTTCTCTGCCTTCGCTCTCTGCCAGTATCTTTTCATACATTCTCCAATTTTTTTGGCTATTTGTTTAACGTCGCACTAACACATCGAAGGTTTTCGATGACGGAAGGGTGGGAGATTGGGAAGGTAGCGGCCGTGGACTTCATTAATGTACAGCCCCAGCATTTGCCTCGTGTGAAAATGGGAAACCACGGAAAACCATATTCAGGGCTGCCGACAGTGAAGTTCGAACCCACTATCTCCCGAATTGATGCTCATTGCTGCGCGACCCTAACCGCACGGCCACTTGCTCGGTTTCTCCTACTTCCTTATTCTGTTTTCCGTATAGGACGTCCCTTTTCTAACTAGTGTTTCCCCAGTCTACTGGAAACCACAGAACTTTTGGAAAAATTGTCTAAATCGATTTCTGTCCATGTTGTAATCTTCCGTAACCCGCATTTTCGTTAAATCCAACCTCACTTTTCGAAACCATATCAGTTCTCTCTTCCTGAAGAATTCATTCGCTTCATATTATTATTATTATTATTATTATTATTATTATTATTATTATTATTATTATTATTATTATTATTTAGCCAAGGTGCAAACAACTACAAAATATCTTGCAATATTCAAAAGGTTTTAATATTATTATCTCTGAAAATAAGCATCAGATTTTATTCTTGATTCAGGTGTGAGATTCTTATTGTTATACTTCGTACTTTAGTGAGACCATTGTCAGTTAGTTACGCGTGGGTGGGCGTGTTTTCTCTCCCATCAAGAATAGCACCCAACTAACATTGGAGATTTTATTTGAGCACAGTTAACGAGAAGGCTTACCGTATGTTGTGTGCATTCATTGACTTTCTCCAGTTAAAGCTATCTCTTTACGCGTACACTCCATTTAACTTACCCATATGTTATCTTTAATTGACCTGGCTACCGTCTGTAGCGGGCGTTGACTGCTAAGACAGATTTATAAAGCACACCTACAAGCCGGCGGCCAACAAGCCATCAGTAGAGTGGCACTCCACCAGATCAGAGGACGAGCCAGTAGTCAGATAGGTAGAATACTAAGCTCCAAGCAGCAAAGGATTTTAGTAATATCTAGAGTCAGGTATTAACAAAATCCAATTTGCGGTGATAAGAATCGCGGTTGTGGAAAAGAAGCAGCAATCCAACTAGGAGTGAGGCAAGGCTGAAGTTTATCCCTTTCCTTTTCAATGTTTATATACTGTTGAAGAGGAGGTAAAGGAAAAACAAGGAGGAAATTGGGAAAGGAGTCAAAATCCAAGGAGAGGAAATCAAAACTCTGAGTGAGATTTGCCGGTGATGATATTATTTTCATCTGAGTATCCAAAAGCTGGAGAAATTGCTGAATGGTATGGACACAATCTTGGAGGAGCATAAGAATGAAAATAATTAAATAAAGAAACGTAATGGAGTGCTGTCGAGTGAAGTCACGTGATTATTATTATTCTCGTGTCAGATACATCAAACAAAGAAAAAGAAAACAGTTACAATAATTTCCAGTAACATTTAAATAATCTTAGACCAATACAACGCTACTTCGAGTCCTCTCTTCGTAGCTCGGTGCAGGTCATCTTGCGTACACGAAGATGGACACAGCGGACACTGAAGCATATGCTGGATGGTTTGATCTTCTCCGCAGTCACACATGGTGTTGTCGCCATTGATGAAGCTCCATCTTGCCAAATTAACTTTGGACCTTCCCACTCCTGATCTCAACCTATTGAGAGATTTCCAGATTGTCCAGCTCTCATTGCAACCGGGTGGCAAACGTTCCTCAACCGCCATCTGCTCAGAGCCTTGGGGGATCTTCGTCTTCCATAGCTGTATCCTTGCCTTCTCAGCTGGTACTATAAGTTCCTGAGATGTTCGTAGAAAGCTCTTCCTAGATTTCAGTCTCTGTACTGGAAGCTCATGTCCATGCAGTAGATGAGTACTTTCGTGCTTAACCTTTGTCCTTTCCTTATTTTCAGCTACTTCTCTTCGCACACCGGGTGGTGCTATCCCTGCAAGACGATAGAGTTTTTCAGTTGGAGTAGACTTTAGACAACCTGTAACAAGTCTGCAGGTCTCATTAAGTGCTATGTCTACCTGTCTGGCATGAGATGAATTGTACCAAACAGGGCAAGCATATTCCGCTGCAGAATAACATAGTGCCATGGCGGAAGCACGAATAGTTTTTGGTTGACTGCCCCATTCTGATCCAGATAATTTACGTAGAAGATGATTCCTTGTGGAAACTTTAAGTTTAGTGTTCATGCAGTGTTTCTTGAATGTAAGAGCTCTATCAAGCGTCACTCCTAGGTATTTTGGAGTTTCACAGTATTGTAACTCAACACCTGACCACACCATATGCAGCTTACGATGAGCTTCCCTATTTTTCAGATGAAAAGCACAAACTTGTGTTTTCATAGGGTTAAGCCTTAACTGGTTTGCCTTGTAATAGGATGACAAACTTTCGCGGGCGATGGTTAGATTCCTTTCCACTGTCTCAAAGTCTGTACATTGTGTTGCCAGAGCAAGATCATCAGCATACAAGAAACTTCTGCTATTTGGAGCTACCGGCTGGTCATTCGTGTATATATTAAAGAGGATAGGTGGCAGCACACTTCCTTGAGGTAAACCGTTTCTTTGTGTCCTCCACCGACTGCGCTGTCCTTGGAAGTCCACAAAAAACCTACGGTTCTGAAGAAGGGTTGCAATAAATCTGGTTATCTTAATATAGTCACGTGATGAAAGAAATATTAGATTAGGGAATGAAGTCTTAAAGGAAAGATATGAATATTGTTACTTCGGTAGTAAAAAAACGTAATGATGGCAGAAGTACGGACGACATAAAATACAGACTAGCATAAGCAAGCGAGGCCTTTCTTAAGTAAAGACATTTACTCACTTTGAATACTGATATAGGAACTAGCAAAATGTTTTTGAAGACTTTCATCTGGAGCGTGGCATTGTACGGAAGTGAAAAAAAGAGAATAGAAGATTTGACACGTGGTGTTACAGAAGAATGCTGAAGGTCAGATGGATAGTTCGAATCACGAATGAAGAGATACTAAAACGAATTGGTTAGAGAAGAACAATTTTGTAATATTTGACCAGAAGAAGAGGTACAATGATAGGAGACATTTTAAAACACTCAGGAGATTTTCAGTTACTTTTTGAGGGAAGTGTAGGTGGTAGAGTGGAGACAATACGCGACACTTCCGGATTTAGCCTGGTAAAATGGGAGACAAGTCGCAAGTGGCGCTCCTAGTGGCGTGGCGTGACGTGAAAATTCGCGGTAAATTCAAGTATCAATGGAAATGTATATACGGAAATGGATAAATAAATTACGTCTAGAAAGAAAGTGTTACTAAGATATTAACTTCAAAGTTGCTAAAGCAATTCTGGATGAATGAATGAAGAATTATTTAACAGGTTATTATTTAAAGACTGAAATTAGACATATAATCAAGATGTGAAATGGACTGTTGTGAAAGGGCTTGATCTTTCTTTTATGCATTACTTTTTAGCTTTAGAATTCCTGCCTGAACGTTCACGGCTAGATTTTTCTTTTTTCTCATTTAAAAGCATTGTATCTCCATATTAAAACACTTGTCAACAAAAATATCGGCACATTCCTTACACACATGATTCAATGAATTTACGTTTAAGAGCTGGACAATTTTCCTTTTAACTTGAAGCCTACTAACAGAAAGAAGATCTATATATTTAGCCTCAAAAACATTCAAACTTTCCCTATAAGCAATACTTGCCATAATGCCATTACATTACGGTAAAGCAAATTTGCATCATATTGTTTCAACAAAATATGTACATTTCTTAAATCACCCACATTTTCTTCAGTGCTTGACAACGCATTACGGCATTCCAAATGGGGTAACTTGGAACACAACCAACCACACTCATATGCATATGCATTTCCCTGAATTAAATCAAAACTCACAAATCATACCTACAACAAGACATGGTATTGAGGGTTAACTGCTGCACTATACAATAACATAAGCTTATTATATTTTAAGCCAGTTAAAATATGGATCGAGCAGGTCAGAAGATTATGAAGTACTATAAAAATCTCGTTGTCACTGCAAGAGTATATATGCAAACACAATATTTACTTACATTTTCTTGTCACGAGTGAAATGGAAGAAAGACCGCGAATCGTTCTTCACTTCATAGTTATTGCAGCCAAACACAGCTCATATCTTTCCACTCACATTGAGGCGAGATATAAAGGAATGACACACGCTACTGTTTACTTATGTCAGCTTGATGCAAACGCATAAATAACACCAAAAACTTCACAAACAAATACACGTGCTCTTATGACAGAATCAGTAACTCTCAGGTCATTCCGCTAGATAGAGCTCTAATCGCTGTCCCTCGATATCTTGCAGAGGGTCGCGTATTGTCTCTACTGTCTTTGGTGGTAAAAACATCAGGGGTAGACCAGGGTTATTTAAATTTTAAAACATCAGTAAATGAATGAAACAACTTATTTGCGATCCATAATACGAGGTTTGTCGCAAACTTATTGCCAACATATGAAATCTTCAGCAATGTTAACAACGTTTGTGATATTCCCACCCAAAAATGTA
This sequence comes from Anabrus simplex, assembly GCF_040414725.1. NCBI lineage: Eukaryota > Metazoa > Arthropoda > Insecta > Orthoptera > Tettigoniidae > Anabrus > Anabrus simplex. Next base: position 45,472,374 of record NC_090276.1, on the reverse strand, counting down.
ACTGTGGCAAGCCTGCTTCCACGCGATTCTCGTGGTGTGCCAAATTTCTGTTTCGAATGTTTTGTAATATCGGTATAATCCAGGTGAATGCGCCGAACCTTCCTGAAGCGTTAATACGTATAAGGAAGACATTGTAATCCATGAAGAATAACACACATATACATAATCAATTCCGAACACTTTTTTTGTAAAACCTAGTTGTAATTTTACAGTCAACATAACGCCCTTGTATCCACCAACTTGATGAGAAACATTCAAGTAGTAATCGTCAGTGGATAAGTAGATAAATAAAACAAAAACCATTAAATGGGATTTGAACACGCGGCGCAAAAGTGTGAAGCGTCAGTTGAACTTGCTACGCGCTAATAGGCATGTAAAGTATCGGAAACTTCAACCGTTACTTTCTCCGCAACGGTCGAGTGTCTACGGATAAGCCGAAACATGTGTTCGTTCATTTCGGCCCCTCTTTAACTGAGTGAAGTTTCTGGCAAATCGGTTGTTACACTCGGCGGGTTCAGGTCGTTTAGTTCTATGGTGCCTGTTGTTTCTTAAGCGCTCCCCTTTGGTAAACAATTGATAGGGAATCTGCCAGCTGAGCGAACGCCCTAAATACAGATCAGTTATAAATAATAATCGCTCCAGATGAACATGCCGACAGCATACGACTTCTTTCACAAGTGACAGAAGGTGTTAGACGTGACGGAAGAGCGCAATGAAGCAAGGTAAGATGTGTTTCCTCTGCCAGTAAAAGGAAGTACAGATGATGCCGGTTTTCCATTACTGTTTATCTACCCATATGAATATTTGAGGAGTGGAAAAGCTAAAGGATCTAAGTGCCATTTTTTAACTTTCGGGTTTTTTCACTGCTAACCAATCTATGTCTTCGCTCCAGTGCTGTGCTAAGGGATTTATGTGCCTCATTTGCTTACGGCCGACTTGATGCGTCGCTCTAGCTAGCTCTAGCTAGAGCGCAGCGAGGGATCCAGTCGGCCGTGATTTGCTCCTTTCAGTTGCTACAGTCCCTAACAGAATGCGCTAGTCCTATGTTCAGACAGGCCTGCTGTGCTAGTGGTTCTACTGTACTGCATGTGCCACCAAATACAGTGGAGAAAATACGCGACACTTCCGGATTTAGCCTTGTTAAAATGGGAGACAAGTCGCAAGTGGCGCTCCTAGTGGCTTGACCTGAAAATTCGCGCTAAATTTAAATATCAATGTAAATGTATATACGGAAATGGATAAATAAATTACGTCTAGAAAGAAAGTGTTACTAAGACATCAACTTCAAAGTTGCTAAAGCAATTCTGGATAAATGAATGAAGAATTATTTAACAGGTTATTATTTAAAGACTGAAATTAGACATATAATCAAGATGTGAAATGGACTGCTGTGAAAGGGCTTGATCTTTCTTTTATGCATTACTTTTTAGCTTTAGAATTCCTGCCTGAACGTTCACGGCTAGATTTTTCTTTTTTCTCATTTAAAAGCATTGTATCATCATATTAAAACACCTGTCAACAAAAATATCGGCACATTCCTTACACACATGATTCAATGAATTTACGTTTAAGAGCTGGACAATTTTCCTTTTAACTTGAAGCCTACTAACAGAAAGAAGATCTATAAATTTAGCCTCAAAAATACAAATTTTCCCTATAAGCAATACTTGCCATAATGCCATTACATTAGGGTAAAGCAAATTTGCATCATCATATTGTTTCAACAAAATATGTACATTTCTTAAATCCCCCATATTTTCTTCAGTGCTTGACAACGCATTTCTGCATTCCAAATGGGGTAACTTGGAACACAACCAACCACACTCATATGCATATGTATTTTCCTGAATTAAATTAACTGCTGCACTATACAATAAAATATGCGTATTATATTTTAAGCCAGTTAAAATATGGGTCGAGCAGGTCAGAAGATTATGAAGTACTATAAAAATCTCTTTGTCACTGGAAGAATATATATATATGCAAACCAATATTACTTACATTTTCTTGTCACGAGGGGACCGGAAGAAGGACCGCGCATTCTTCTCTACGTCATAGTTACTGCAGCCAAATACAGAACATACCTTTCCCCTCATGTTGGGAGGAGATATCAAGGAATGACACACGCTACTATTTAATTATGTCAACTCACTGAAAACGCATAAATAACACCAAAAACTTCACACACAAACACACCTGCTCTTATGACAGATTCAGTAGTTCTCAGGTCAATTCGGTAGAGAGAGCTCTAATAGCTGTCCCTCGATATCTCCCTGAGTGTCGCGTATTGTCTCTACTGTATTTGGTGCCACAGCCGTCTGCCGCTAGCCAAGCTCGTGCCCAAGTTACACCATAGAAAAGCTCAGAGTGCCCTTTCTGTATTCAAAAATGGCACAATATCCAGCACATTACCTCGCACCCAACATTGCACCGTTGTTGTGGATTTAGAAAACGTTTTCCTTTTGACTAAATTGACGCACAGTAACGTAACATGTATATGCGTCAACTCTCTTGCTATAACTTTAACATTCACATTACCGATATGAACGATGGCATAATGTGCTTGTGGCAGGAGGGGGCACGGAGGTAAAGGAGGGAATGAGATGGCCTCTTGTATTTCGCAGGCTCTAAACTCTGGTTTACTTCCAAACCGAAAAACGAATCTTCTTGTATGGAGTGGCAATTGCTGAGGAAAAAAAAAAAAAAATCAAATGTTAATATTTTTGTACATGCACATAGTAGAACGGAGTGTTTTCAAGCCAGTAGAACATAAATTTCTATTGTCTGGGCACAGTTTTTCAGTTACCGATCGCGATTTCGCTCTTATGGATAAACGTAGCAAGACAGCCAAAATACAAGTAATGGAAGATCTTGAAAATGTGATCAGGAAAGCTAGGCCTACAAAACCTTTCCGAGTGTTGAACACGTATGACAGTTTCTTCGACTTTGAAAAAAAGCCTTCTGAGTGCATTGATACAAAAAAACTTGGTAGCACTCAGGTTTCTTTGCTGAAAATAAGCAAACAACAGCCTGGTATTGCGTCCTGAAAAACAACCTTTTCAGATCTGTGTGACTGGGAGAATTTTCATGTACTGAAGAAAGGCAAGACAATGAAAGACATTGCAGCTGTGGAATAGGAAAAACTTGCAGCTACAGTTCCGTTGGCACCAAACAAGCAAAAAGTTCTTTCCACCAAATTGATTACGTGGATGAAAAGGACAGGGACTTTTTCCAACAGCTGTTGGCTCAATAATGTCAATGCTGTTTCGTGGCATTTAGATCTATTATTTGTGTCAAAAATGTCTTGTACTTAGATCTTTCTGCTCAAACGGCCACATAACTATTTCATGTTTGAAGATAATTAAACAGACCTTTGTCGACATGTTTATAATCATGTAAAGAGTTAATTTGTGTTTAATTAAAAATGAATATTCATTTCTCACATAGATGTGCATTTTTTTTTTGCTTCCTGAAAAATTTCACTTTTGGCACTTAGATCCTTTAGCATTTCCACTCTTCATTTATGTTCGTAATTTTGAAAGATACGTTCTGACAGTTCTTAGAGGGAGGTCCGTTTACTGCCTGCCTAGGTGGGGAGAAGGGAGTATGGTTGCCATGGAAACGTGGACGGGTCCCACTGCGGTTGCCATGGAGATAAACCTGTTGGCCGAGTAGGGTTGTGTGGAGCTCAGTGGCGAAACTACTTGGAGTCATTTGAGGCAATGCCTACCCTAGGAAATACGATTAAACATAAATATCGTAACAAATTTGTCTGCTGTTGTTATTGTGTTAAATCAACAATGATCTTTTATATATGCTACATGATGACAGCAGACGATGTGCTTCGCTGATCGCCCCGCTAGATGGCGACAGCAGACCACTTGTTCTGACAGGGAGGCAGTCTGCAAGTTGTCTCACCCAGGATTTTTTGTTTTGTTTCCCTTCAGTCAGCTTGTCGACGGCGCGGGGTGGTGGAGGGAAGATAGGTTTACCGCCCGCACGCCTCTCTCCCCAAGTTCTACACCCCAGAGAGGCAAGCCTCCTGTGTTATTTGAGAGCGTAGTAACTCCCAGCGCGAAGGTGACAATGAAGTAGTGGTACCCTATTGTTAAGTGTGTGTTTTTCTTTGTAATTAGTGGGAAATCCGTTTATTAGGTTATTGGCTTTCTTTGTAACAATTCAGACATGGACTGTTAGTTGCGTAAAACGAGACTGACATCATCCGGTTGAAAATCGCGTTGAAATGATATGTGATGTAGGCCCCTTCGGGAACTTAACGAGTCTTTGAACTCTTTAAAACGTAAACCGTTCTCATCTTGGACTTACGAAGAGAAGTGTGAAGCCAAATACAAAAGATGTATGCCTAATTTGGTTATTAAGTATTTTGACGGTAAAGTAGCGAGAAAATTTCAATTTTTTTGGTAAACACGATATCCGTGGTTAACAGCCTGTTCCGAAAGCAAGAACCTTATTTGTTATACGTGTGTTTTGTTTGGTGGTGACATCTTAATTATACAAATGGAAGCGCGGTTTGGCGATTTTGAAAGCATCCGGTTTGTTGAGTTGTTAGATCCAAATCAGTTCATAGTTTACAGAGAGAAGCTTCCCTGCTATTAAACTGAGCAGTCTTATGAACATTTATCCCTTCTTAATAGGGAAAGATTGGAAAATGAATTGATTAACATTTATTCCGATATAGAAAAACTAATTTCTCCTCAAAAAATTTGCATTATATTGTCCTCAATGACCTCGAAGTCCGACTCGTTGGCTGAATGGTCAGCGTACTGGCCTTCGGTTCAGAGGGTCCCGGGTTCGATTCCCGGCCGAGTCAGGGATTTTAACCTACATTGGTTAATTCTAATGGCCCGGGGGCTGGGTGTTTGTGCTGTTCCCAATATCCCTGCAACTCGCACACCACACACAACACTATCCTCTACCACAATAACACGCAGTTACCTACACATGGCAGATGCCGCCCACCCTCATCGGAGGGTCTGCCTTACAAGGGCTGCACCCGGCTAGAAATAGCCACACGAAATTATTATTATAATGACGTCGAACCAGTGTACGAGGAAGTGTTAAAATTGATTCATTTAATAGTAACATTTCCTGTACCGGGCGAGTTGGCCGTGCGGTTAGGCGCGCGCGGCTGTGAGCTTGCATCCGGGAGGTAGTGGGTTCGAATCCCAATGTCGGCAGCCCTGAAGATGGTTTTCCGTGGTTTCCCATTTTCACACCAGGAAAATGCTAGGGCTGTGCCTTAATTAAGTCCATGGCCTTTTCCTTCCAACTCCTAGGCCTTTCCTATCCCACCGTCGCTATAAGACCTATCTGTGTTGGTGCGACGTAAAGCCGTTAGCAAAAAAACATTTCCTGTGGCCACGGCTTCCTCTGTAAGGAGTATGATCACTCTGAAGAGGAAAAAACATAGTTGCCTAATTCAATGAACATTGAAAGACTCAGCAGTCTTAGTACCATTTCTATCGAGAAAATGCTTGTGAAGGAATTGATGAATGATCAAGTATTGAAGGGTCGTGTGATTAACCATTTACAACGAAGAAAATTCGACTTATGGAACTTCTCAACAAGAAACTTTAAGGTAAGATTTCCTGCCTACCCATTAATTAACTAATAGCTTCGCCACTGGTGGAGCTGCCAAACCTATCACTACTGAGCGGTCTGAACGGCCGAACAAATGATCCGGAAGCGAAGGGAAGGAGAAGAGAATGCAGGAATGTGGCAACACCGTGCAATGCTTCTCCCTACAGCCCTATCTGTAGAAACGCTTCTTTAAATATTACGGGTATAATTATTAGATACAGCCGATGGAGGACAAATTTTCACTAATAATGTAACAAATTTAAATACGTGCAATACGATAACAATCGGTATAAACAATAGTAAGTATCAACAGTAAATTAACAACAATAACAGTTTAACAAGAATGGCAGCAATAACTGGCAAGGATCGGTTACACAGTAAGCAAGAAGAAAGGTCGGAAGAAAATGGAAAACAGGAAAGGAATTCAAAGAAATATTTTAATTTTGTGTTTAAAGAATACAAAGTGTGTGAATATATCGGTATCGGGAAGCGAGTTATCAAGAGTAGGGAGACGGTGGAAGATAGTGTGTTGTTGTAAGGTTTGGCGCGTACGGGACTCGTGGTGTTGGTTGGGAGGGAACTTGTATAAGGAGATATGTTGTTGGAAACTATTGGATCTGGTATAGCCATTTGTTATTTTATGTAGGTAACAACGTTCGGAGGTCTGTAAACGGCTGCTCAGGTCAAGTACCCAGGTAGTTCAAGATGTTAGATTTAGTTGTGTTCTTAAAAACAGGATTGCGAGTCTCAACAATGAAAGGGAAAAAAATTAAAAAAATATTTAAGTTAGTTGAGATAATTTGTGATAGCAGATGAGGAGCAAATAGGGGGACAAAAGACAATAATGGGGAGAACGTAGTCGAAGTGTAATTTTAAGGCGTTAATATAGTTAATTTCACTGAACATGTAAAGTATGCCTAGGATACGCGTAGCTCGGGTTTTTATTGACTCGATATAAGCACAGATGGTCAGTTTACATTCGATTATAACATCTAGGTCTCTTACCTGAGGAGCCCATTGCAGTGTATTTCCGTGATGGTATAGGCAGTGTTTATTCCTTGCTTTACCAATGAAAATCCACAGTTATAGCCTTTCAGGCAAGCAACTCAATATTGAAGACATCTTAGGGATATGAGCTACAAATTTTAGGTAAATGATAAAGTATGAGAATATATTCTTTATTTACTCCTGAAAATTACAATCCTTTTCTTAATCATTGTTATCTGGTCGATTAGATGAGCAGTTTTCCTTTTTCTACCACTACGAGCGCTAATGTGAGTCAATGTATTGTTTCGCTTAAGCACCACTACGAGCGCTAATGTGAGTCAATGTATTGTTTCACTTAAGCACCACTACGAGCGCTAATGTGAGTCAATGTATTGTTTTACTTAAGCACCACTACGAGCGCTAATGTGAGTCAATGTATTGTTTCACTTAAGCACCACTACGAGCGCTAATGTGAGTCAATGTATTGTTTCACTTAAGCACCACTACGAGCGCTAATGTGAGTCAATGTATTGTTTCACTTAAGCACCACTACGAGCGCTAATGTGAGTCAATGTATTGTTTTACTTAAGCACCACTACGAGCGCTAATGTGAGTCAATGTATTGTTTCACTTAAGCCCTTATAACTACATTCGGTGCGGACATTTTTCAAAAATCAGAAAACTCCTGAGGGTATTGAACCAAGGAACACATTACAGGGAGAATTGTGTAAATAAGGTAATTTGGCTAGGTTTTGAATAAAAAAGAAAACTAGTCAAGAAACAAACTATTTTTTCGGAACTACATTTAGGCCGGAAGTGATTTTCGAAATTTGTTTTTTTAAGTTTTATAGAACTATCCCAGGCTCACACTTTGAAATCTTTCCGGGACTTTTAGCTCTTCAACTTCGGCACAGTTAAAAAAAATTGCTTAATTTTACGTTTTTCGTTGTATGGGGACCCCTACTTTTTCTGCAAAAAAATGTTTCCAACATTAAACTGATATTGCGTTACACTTCTTAACATTGGAATAAAGATTCCATTTCTTAAACCAGTCATCAGTGATAACTGTCTGCAGTTCATGACAGTAATAGGTCGTAAACGATGCAATTCTCATTTGGTTGTTGCAAGAGGTCATGAGTTCAAGAAACTCGTAAATTCAGTGCGTGTGGAGTGAAACGTTCCTCATAGCGTATGCCCTATTTTTTTCTTTTCATAGGAGTGTATTTTAATTAGGTATCTTGTAGCATAGCTTTCGCTCGAAGTTCAAGTGGAGAAACCAAGTGAGCATTCGACTAAACTACAGTGAAGTTAAAATATTCAGCACGACTTGAACTGCCACTGTTATTTTCGAAGATTTAAACATGTATGTCTACCCCTTAATTCTGTATATATGTACATATGTATATAATTAGTGAGATGTTATTGCTATAATAATAACATATCACATAGCTTAAGCAGTTTGGCCTAAAATCAGTCACACAAAAACAGTAGTGCTGGCAGCCATCAGGGAAGCCCTACAGGTTAACATCCAACTGGACGGCGAAAAACGGGAGAACTTCAATAATTTTCAATGTCTTGGTAGTATTGTAACTGGTGTCGTAAAGTCCTCTGCTGAAGTCACTAACGGAGTCCAAAAAGGAGTACAATTTTATCACCAGGTTAGGTCTCTTGTCCTGGTCTAGGAAGCCAAGAATAAGGGCCGAGGGGATTCGTCGTGCTGACCACACGACACCTCGCAATCCACAGGCCTTCGGGCTGAGCAGCTGTCGCTTGGTAGGCCAAAGCCCTTCAAGGGCTGTCGTGCCATGGGGTTTGGTTTGGTTTTACGTCTCTTGTATGGGATAACCAAATACCTTTAAGTACAAAGAGAACACTTGATAACTACTTGATAACTACACATGCCCTTGAAACCTGTACGATCAGTAGAGATAGTAGCAGACTTCATACTGCAGAAGTGAAGTTCCTGAGGCCAATGCTGCAGAAAACAAGAAGAGATAAGTTCTGGAATGAAGAGATCCGTCATAATACACAATTAAAGCAGTCGCTAAGCGAAAATGCAACAACATCAAGATTCAAATGGTATGGTCATGTAAAAAGGATGGATCAAATGAGAACAGCAAGAAAATGGCTAGAAAAGGGACTGGAAGGTGAAAGAGAGGCAGACCAAGGAGACGGTGGATCAGTCAAGTAAAGCAGGACGTGGAAGGAAGATGGAATGGCACCAAGTTGAGTAAGGAAGAAATGTACCTTAATAGACAAAGATGGAGAGCTCTCTTGTACCGCATCGGGGCGACTGGAGACCTTTTAAGGGAGGATGATGCTGATGATCATAGCATCGTCACGACTTCACGTTTATTCACAACAAAATAACTCTAAATAACAATAATAATCAGCTGACGACCTAACCACCATAGAATATCTATAACACCGTAAAAGGTTACATAGCCGCCAGATGAGCATCGAACTGATGCCAACCTCACATCATCATCCCCTCAAAGGTTAAGTCTCTGCCGAGGTCTCACTTGACATTGGGATCTCCTGAGTTCAGGCTCCTGAGGCTGAGATGGTGCCTTCGCAGCAGGCATCCGATCGGTTGTGTCTTTTGTCTCTGTATGGGACTGAAGATCTGAATGCCTCTGAGGAGACGGCTGGAGATAGGCCGGAGGAGTCGCACCGTCTGTGCTTAGGTTTCTTCTGTTCTAAGGGCTGTGAACTTTATTACTACAACGTGCCTTAGGGATGTCCCTAGATCAAACCCCTCTATTTGTATAAGGTAGGGAGCGATTGTGCTAGCCCCAAAGGGTCTAGATTAAAAGGCATCATATGAAGGTCCGTGGGAGACATCTGTTTCGCCATCATAGATCCTGAGTAAGGCAGCAGATGCCCTCTGTTCCGCCTAATCATACTTTTGTCTACTTGATAAAGTACGACCGCGGCTCTTCGGCTTTTACTAGCACTGTACCAGGCCACTTTAGGTCCCGAATCAGGACTGACTCACCTGCGTTCAGAGGTGGAAGGCTTGTCGCAAGTTTTTCGTAGTCAAACTTTTTTGATTTCCTACTCTTTAACTCGCGTGAAGTCCCGGCGGTCGTCCACTGTGGCAGGAAATGCTGATTCCCATCACGCTTTATCCAGAATGTTAATTTAGAACAAGCGAGCAGGAGTCCAGGCAGGTTGGTGGGGACGTTGGTGTGACGTCTCTCAGTCTTATAAAACCAAAACCAAACCCCATGGCACTACAGCCCTTGAAGGGCCTTGGCCTACCAAGCGACCGCTGCTCAGCCCGAGAGCCTGCAGATTACGAGGTGTCGTGTGGTCAACACGACGAATCCTCTCGGCCGTTATTCTTGGCTTTCTAGACCGGGGCCGCCATCTCACCGTCAGATAGCTCCTCAATTCTAATCACGTAGGCTGAGTGCACCTCGAACCAGCCCTCAGGTCCAGGTAAAAATCCCTGACCTGGCCGGGAATCGAACCCGGGGCCTCCGGGTAAGAGGCAGGCACGCTACCCCTACACCACGGGGCCGGCATTCTCAGTCTTATGCCCATCAAAAAGTTGGGCCTGACTATATGCATTTTCTATTGGTGTGTTTCCGTAGGTAAGAAGAGCTACAGCAGTTCCGTTTCCTGATTAGAGGTCATTACACCTAGCAGGCCACGTCCTCATTAATCTCCCTGAATACCATGCATTTGTTTTTGCTCTCTACCCCCCTTGTAAGAGTTATTATTTCCAAATCCACACCCCTGTTGCTTCCATTTCCTTTCATCTTCTTCAAACATCCAGCTCCAGACATATAGTAGCTTTTGCATTATTTTTCTCGGCTTCATATCTGTTCATTCCAACTGTCTGGCGCCATATTATGGAATTTTATCCCGTTGAGAGTTCGAAACTGCACGACATTTGCCACTTTTAGATCTTTCCGGGATTTCCTCCTAAGTGTGTAGGCAGGTCGTATGAATGGGGTCCGGACATGGACATTTGAGGTCACTGAGATAAACTTGTGGCCAGTTACAAAAATTCCCCAGCAGCCACAGGAGATTTGCGGTCCCTGCAGCCAGCGGGGCGTGGGCCTCATTAGCTTAATCTCAGGCTATCCCCACTAACCTGCCTGGGCTCCTGCTCACTTGTTCTAGATTAACACTCTGGATAAAGCGTGATGGGAATCAGCATTTACTGTCGACCAAATTATTATATGTACTCGAGTTTGGAGGTTGTTCATTAAATAACCAATAGGCCTGCGGAAAATCAAATGATGTCATCATTCTCTTCGTTTCATGTTAAGTTTCATTTTACGTTAGGTTTTTCATTTGCAATTATATTAATATTTTTAACAAATTGCAGATGGAACCCAAAAAGTACCCGTTTTTAAATGTGTTTCAACCATGCGTCAATTTTAAGATATTGTTACTAAAAACCCGTCATCTGGTTAATCCAACTTTCCGTCCGTCCGTCCGTCCGTCCGATCCATCTCATCTCATCTCATCTCATCTCATCTCATCTCATCTCATCTCATCTCATCTCATCTCATCTCATCTCATCTCATCTCATCTCATCTCATCTCATCTCATCTCATCTCATCTCATCTCATCTCATCTCATCTCATCTCATCTCATCTCATCTCATCTCATCTCATCTCATCTCATCTCATCTCATCTCATCTCATCTCATCTCATCTCATCTCATCTCATCTCATCTCATCTCATCTCATCTCATCTCATCTCATCTCATCTCATCTCATCTCATCTCATCTCATCTCATCTCATCTCATCTCATCTCATCTCATCTCATCTCATCTCATCTCATCTCATCTCATCTCATCTCATCTCATCTCATCTCATCTCATCTCATCTCATCTCATCTCATCTCATCTCATCTCATCTCATCTCATCTCATCTCATCTCATCTCATCTCATCTCATCTCATCTCATCTCATCTCATCTCATCTCATCTCATCTCATCTCATCTCATCTCATCTCATCTCATCTCATCTCATCTCATCTCATCTCATCTCATCTCATCTCATCTCATCTCATCTCATCTCATCTCATCTCATCTCATCTCATCTCATCTCATCTCATCTCATCTCATCTCATCTCATCTCATCTCATCTCATCTCATCTCATCTCATCTCATCTCATCTCATCTCATCTCATCTCATCTCATCTCATCTCATCTCATCTCATCTCATCTCATCTCATCTCATCTCATCTCATCTCATCTCATCTCATCTCATCTCATCTCATCTCATCTCATCTCATCTCATCTCATCTCATCTCATCTCATCTCATCTCATCTCATCTCATCTCATCTCATCTCATCTCATCTCATCTCATCTCATCTCATCTCATCTCATCTCATCTCATCTCATCTCATCTCATCTCATCTCATCTCATCTCATCTCATCTCATCTCATCTCATCTCATCTCATCTCATCTCATCTCATCTCATCTCATCTCATCTCATCTCATCTCATCTCATCTCATCTCATCTCATCTCATCTCATCTCATCTCATCTCATCTCATCTCATCTCATCTCATCTCATCTCATCTCATCTCATCTCATCTCATCTCATCTCATCTCATCTCATCTCATCTCATCTCATCTCATCTCATCTCATCTCATCTCGATGTTTTATATTTTGCTTATAAATTGCAGAATTGTACGTTTCCTGAAACATGACATAACTTGTTCTTCTTCTTCAGACACACCCAGGTGACGATTCTATGTTGACTTTCTGTCTGTGCACAAATATGGTTGAAGGAGGTATCAGTCTCTAAATAATGCTCGTGAGAGAAAAATATTGTTTTCGAAGCGAGCGAGCAGGAGCCCAGGCAGGTTAGTGGGGATACTCCAAGATTAAGCTAATGAGGCCCACCCCTGCTGTAGTGACCACAAATGTCCGTGATTTTGTGGTGACTGCAAATGTCCGGACATCGCATGAATACACGGATGAATGTGACAATGAATGGCGTAGTACTTTTCTTTTTTAGAATTTGTTTTACGTGGCACCGACACAGACACGTCTTATGGCCACGATGGGACTGGAAGGGGCTAGGAGTGGGAAGGAAACGGCTGTGGCCTTAATTAAGGTACAGCCCCAACATTTGCCTGGTATGGAAATGGGAAACCAGGAAAAACCATCTTCAGGGCTGCCGACAATGGGGTTCGAACCCACAATCTCCCGAATACTGGATACTGGCCGCAATTAAGCTACTGGAACTGTCGAGCTCGGTCCGTAAGTAAATGGCCTGGCATTTAGGGAAAAAACCGAGCTCGATAGCTGCAGTCGCTTAAGTGCGGCCAGTGTCCAGTATTCGGGAGATAGTAGGTTCGAACCCCACTGTCGGCAGCCCTGAAAATGGTTTTCCGTGGTTTCCCATTTTCACACCAGGCAAATGCTGGGGCTGTACCTTAATTAAGGCCACGGCCGCTTCCTTCCAACTCCTAGCCCTTCCCTATCCCATCGTCGCCATAAGACCTATCTGTGTCGGTGCGACGTAAAGCAACTAGCAAAAAAATTAAAAAATAAAAATAAAAAAGAAATAAAAAAAATTAGGGAAAAACACTCGGCACTTCTAGGTTAACAAGTAGCTGTAGTACCCGTTGTTGATGTGTCATGTGCATGATGACATATTTTCAACTCCTTATATGCACTAGGAAACATAAATCATGCACATTTCTAATTTAATGTTATTTAATTAACATAATATTAACATATACCGGCGCAGTACAGTGCATGATTTATCACATGGAGTAAATCATCCGTCCTCAGAACGATGTTGACAACAAGGATCCCGAACAAGTACAGTATATAATACTCAAAAGTAAGATACAAGAATTTTTTAACATTTTATTTCAAGTCTCATGACTATGATCTTGATATCAGTAGTCACATAACCTTTGAAAGAAATGGCAGAACAAGTTGAACTTCAGATACCTGTTGAGAAGGTTAAATTAATGACCAATATTAGAGATGCGCCCACAGTGCTATAAACAGAGTGCGGACCAATCAACAAGGTTAATTAATTTAAATAGCTCGGTGAAATAATTCCGATTAATGTACCCAATAAGGAAGCATACAGATCAGGAGCAAGAAAACTTGAACTAGGATACTAACTAAGTAAAGGTACACGTAGTAAGATTATCTCAAGTTAAACCAAAATCAAACACTACAACACACTAATCAAACCAGAGAATCAGTATGTCACAGAATGTATGTTCTCTATAAAAGCCGGTGAAATAGAACAGATGGAGGAAAAGGAGAGGAAAATCCGTGGACCATTAGGACTGATCTAGGAGAGTTTAGACATAGGAGGAATAAAGATCTATACAAGGAAGAAGAAAATGAAAGGATGTCAGTCACGATCAGAGGGAGGGGAATTCAAATTTCTGGTCACATAATCAGGTTGAATAACAGTAGATTGACAAAACGACAGTTTAATCAAAATCAGGTTTACAAGTTGACCCAAGGAGTAAGAAAAACAGATATGACAGTGACTGGAATAACGGAAGGTATAATACTAGACAGAACAACTTGCAGAAGATCGATACAAAATTTCAAGGCTTTCCCGGAGGAGAAATAACATCTGGAACACAAGAGAGGAGGAAACAGCAAAGTGAAAAGATGAAGAACTATAGAGGGTCAAGAAAAGAAGGCCAAGATGAATGCACAGGGTTACTCTCCTTGGTCCTTAGATCGCCAAAATTGAACAGAATTTATGTAACATTGAGCATCTATATACGTAGACAAATCAATAAGTATCTGAAATTTTGAACTAATTGTCTTTAGCTTGGCTCTATGACGGTGTGTGCTTACCAGCCGCTAGAAGGCACCGTTGTCTACATCTGTGATAGGTTTCAGCGTTATCAGATCAGTACAGCTTGCGCTGTTGCGACGTAAAAAATGGCCGCGCCACAGTCTGTTTGCACCAAGGAAGAAGAGCGTTCCGTTACCCTTTTCTTGTTGTCTGAGAACCATAGCTGATGTTCTTAATATAATATCACGCACTTGTTCAATATTGCCATCAGTTATGGCTGCAGATGGACGAGCGGATGTTTCCTCATCCTCAACGCTTGTGCGACCCCTTTTGAACTGTTCAATCCACTGGTCAACACTTCGCTATGGCAAAACATTCGCTCCAAATTGTGCTGAAAGTCTTCTTTGAATATCCACTCCTGGTACACCATCAGACCACAAAAAGCAGATTACGGACGTGGACAACGGTGCCATCTAGCGGTCGGTGAGCACACAACATCATAGAGCCAACCTAAAGACAATTAGAGCAAAATTGCAGATATTTATTGACATGCCTTCGTAATTTACAATCACTAATTCTGTATGTTATTCACAACGATATTATGAAAACGAGTTTTCAGCACTTAAAATTACAGGGTGAGTTGGCCGTACGGTTAGGGGCGCGCAGCTGTGAGCTTGCATCTGGGTGATAGTGAGTTCGAACCCCACTGTCGGCAGCACTGAAGATGGTTTTCTGTGCTTTCCCATTTTCACACCAGGCAAACGCTGGGACTGTACCTTTAAGGTCACGGCCGCTTCCTTCCCACTTCTAGGCCTTTCTTAGCACATCTTCACCATAAAACCTATCTGTGTTGGTGTGACGTAGGCCTAAAACAAATTGTAATTGTAACAACTGAAATTGGTACCATTTATATATTCTTATGTCTTCTTGAAAAATACAATGAATTATCCACGACGACAACTTTTGTTCTTTTTGTTTTACAGATAAGTGCATTTCTATCAGCGAAGTCGTCGCATGTTCGCCATGATGACGTAGGTACACAGCTCAATCTATCGCCATGATGTCAAACTGCGTACATCCTGGCTTCTGCTGCCTGCCACAGATATATCTGAGAAACTTAAGTTGGTACGAGTTATGGGTTACAACAACAATGCAGTGATGACCATCACACTTGAATTGTTGTTTGAAAAGTAAAAATTACTACCTTTCAGTGAAAATGTACAATTAATTTCTGTTGTGGGGCTTATCTTTATGATAAGCACGAGAGAAGGGGGGATAGAAAGAGGGGAGGGAGAGAGAGAGGGTTAGATAGAGAGAGAGAGGGTTAGATAGAGAAAGAGAGGAGGGAGAGATAGAGAGAGAGAGAGAGGAAAAAAGAGAGGGAGAGATAGAGGGGGAGAGAGGGAGAGATAGAGAGAGAGAGAGAGAGCGGGAGAGGGAGAGAGAGAGGGAAAGATAGAGGGAGAGATAGAGAGAGGAGATAGAAGGAGAGAGAGAGAGGGAGAGATAGATAGAGAGAGAGGGATATATATATAGAGAGATAGATAGAGAGAGGGATATATATATATCGAGAGAGAGAGAGAGAGAGAGAGAGAGGCAGGGCATCTGGCGATCGTGGTCGTTAACGAGTTAAGACTATCTGCTTTGACACCGTGGTTAGCCGGGTCGAATCCCGTTCGTTGGAAATATTTTTACCCTCAGAATGTTGACCTGCGAGAAGACAGGAGGCAATGGAAATATTCATCATACACGGATAAGTCGACGGCCGAAAACCTAGAGGATGTGCACCGTTACGATGGATGGACCAGATCAAGAGCTTGACCAGGATGAGCTTACTGTACAGCAAGCAAGTCACCGTACCCAAAGCAGAGACTCCTGGAGGCAGATCACCAAAAGGATTGTCGCGTGATGCTACTACACCCTTACGAAGGGCTGGACTCAGAGAGTATGCATCCCAAAAGCCTGGATTATATTCCAAACCTCCCCGCAGTGTTCATACGGAGTAGAGGTCATATGACGCTGTTGATGGTGATTCGTTTTGGATAGTTGTATGTAGCTTTCTCAAGAGTATTTTTTTTATACGCTGATCCATAGACGTCAAAGTAAAACTCTGAGCTACAACTGCACTCAATTTGGTTTCTGAGGACATACTACAATACCTGTTTTGACCCCCCTTGTGTGGAGGGCACAGACGAACAATACACCCACATTATACCCTGTCTGTCGTAAGAGGCAACTAAAAGGGGCGACCAAGGGATGATTGTATTAGAACCATGAAACTACTTGTAATTCGTACCATCACGCGGGGAACACCAAGGGTCACCTTTATTTGCGAGTAGTAGGAGTACGTTAAGTACACAAGAGGTTTGTGATTAGTAGCTGCAGGGAGTGGTTCACTGTGGGTTTCCAGTACTCGTGATTAATACAATTGTGAGGAGCACCACGGGTCTGGGCGTTGCCTTTGATTAGTATCCACTATAAGAGGAACACCACTGGAATACCGGGGCCCGTGTTTGGTACACGTAGGTGAGGAACACCATGGATTTGCGTTGTCTATGAGTGGCGTCGTAGTGTGAGAAACACCATAGGTTTGCGTTACGTGTGTGACGTACAATACTTGTGAGTAGTACCATAATGTGTGGAACACCGTGAGTCTACACTACTTTTGATTAGTACCGCAACATGACAAATACAATGGTTCTACTTTACTAGCGATTATGAGGGGCCGATGACCTGGATTTTGGACCGCTTTGGACAGCAAGCATCCTCGATTCAGGATTGTGCTTTAGAAGCGGTCCCTTGGTCATTGATAGTTTCTGGGTCGGAATCACTGATTGTTTTAAATACATTTCCATAATAATAATAATAATAATAATAATAATAATAATAATAATAATAATAATAATAATAATAATAATAATAATGTTATTTGTTTTACGTCCCACTAACTACTTTTTCGGTCTTCGGAGACGCCGAGGTGCCGGAATTTAGTCCCGCGGGAGTTCTTTTACGTGCCAGTAAATCTACCGACACGAGGCTGACGTATTTGAGCACCTTCAAATACCACCAGACTGAGGCAGGATCGAACCTGCCACATCGGGTTCAGAAGACCAGCGCCTTAACCGTCTGATCCACTCAACCCGGCAAATACATATCCATCAATTCATTCTTCATCATATCTTTTTATTCTGGACAGTGGGTGATTTTGAACTTTTAAATTGTCATTACATTTTGTACCATTAGGAGCCGGTGACCTAGATGTTAGGCCCGTTTAAATAACAAGCATCACCATCATCATTCCTGTTTTGATTCCATTCGAGTGCCCCATAAAACGTGTAAAATGTAACTTTTATTCATAAGATATATTCTCTTCCGTGTCCGGTCAGCTTTTCCAAGAAACGGCAGCTATGATGGCATTGTTGCTTCCTCTAAAAACATCTTGTGATGTGCATGGGTTGATCATGAGGGGACAGATAAGTAGGTGGCTTGGGTCTTGTTCAGCACCACGTTCACCCGAGCTGTTTGCATTGTTGGAAGCATCCCCCATTTATTCAGGTAGGGCAGGAAATAATAGAACAGGTGGATGCTTTCAGATACTTGGGAAGTGTAATAACAGAGGACATGAGGTGCAGTCGAGAGGTGAAAACTCGTATTCCGATTGCGAAGGAAGCATTTAATAAGAAGAGCAGACTTTTTTTGTGGGGGCATGGATAGAGACTTGAGGAAGCGATTCGTGAAGTGCTTTGTATGGAGCGTGGCACTGTATGGAGCTGAGACATGGACAGTGAGAAAAGAAGACGAAAGAAGACTGGAAAAATTTGAGATGTGGATTTGGAGGAGAGTGGAAAGTACACAGTGGATAGAAAACGTAAAGAATGAAGAAGTCTTGAGAAGAGTTGGGGAAAGCACAATTGGATTGGTCATTGGATGAGGAGAGATTGCTTGCTTATAGATGCTATAGAAGGAACGGTAAATGGGAAAAGACAAAGAGGACGGAGAAGATATCAGATGCTGGACAGTATCAGGATAGAATACAAGTATGAGGAAACAAAGAGGGTGGCAAGAGACAAGATTGCGTGGAGAGCTGCCATGTGAAGACCTGCCGTATGGCAGAACACTGATGATGATGGTCTAGCATCGAGGGACGGCCTCTCTTAAGCGGTCGAGGGATCTCCACACAGGGTAAGGTAGATCGGCGCCAGGAGCTAGTTCTTCCTTTCGTGATACGTCTGTGGGCAGTGAGCTCATCTATCTGTTAAGACGAGTTGTCTCTGGTGTTCTCTCCAGCGGCAGAGTTCTAGCAAGGAAGCTCTTGCAAGACCTTGCAGCTTGGTGACCGTGGAATGGATGTCGATGGTCATTCTATAATAGTACATTATACAACAAGCGTATAATGGCAGTAATTAAGACACGAGTGTGTTTATAAAACGAGCGAAGCGAGCGCAGAGCACATGCGCTGGGTTATTGATTTTCCGCGAGTGGATCAGAGACCTTGACAATGTCATATGTTTTCAAAGCTTTGATAGAAGATTATCATAACCTAGCTTTATTTCAAATACAAATTGTTTATTGTTCAGTTAATGAAGTGAATTTGCGGGAATGTTCCGTGTCGTTGTGGAATATTGGGAACAGAAGGTGCATTGACATTAATATGTGTGTCCGACATGTTTGATTTTGGAAACAAGTGCGAAGCGCAGGTGCGATGCTATCCTTACATAATTGGTCAAACAGTTGTATCATAATGAAAATCTGAACTCTGATTGGTGGAGATCCTGTATTATTATGAAAATCTCAACTCTGATTGGTGGAGAACCTCTATCATAATGAAACTTGAACTATAATGAGACTCATTAAGATTAATTTTATTGGCATATAATATTTATATTTCAGCATCGTCTAGCGTAAAATATATGATACTCCATTTAAAATTTCCAATTACTTCAATATTCATGCTAATATCCTCATATCAATAACCAAGCTAGTCTACAAGATTATTTCCGTCTTCCATATATACGAACAACTGAAGGCATTGTACACGATGCTGCGATCGCCTGAAATGCAACGGCATGTGGCTCCTACAAGCTCATCAAGAACCACAAACCAGTCTCTGAGCTGACGTTTCGAGTGACAACATCGATACATTAAGCCTTCGCGGGCCGCAATAAAAAGGAGGAGAAATGTGATGTTGCTGCTGAGATGGGAACATTTGTATTCAAGAAGTGTTATGTGAGGGTTGTAGATGTGTGAAAGTGAAAAGCATCGTCCGGAGATGCTCTTAGAGATGGTGGAAAGTCATGCGGAATGTCGTCTCCTCTCCTTACTGACCTGGTATGTGGAGGACAAGACAAAATCTCTTCTCGTCACCATAAATCACTCTCGAGAAGACATATT
This sequence comes from Anabrus simplex, assembly GCF_040414725.1. NCBI lineage: Eukaryota > Metazoa > Arthropoda > Insecta > Orthoptera > Tettigoniidae > Anabrus > Anabrus simplex. Next base: position 45,452,636 of record NC_090276.1, on the reverse strand, counting down.
TCTCTCAATAATAATAATAATAATAATAATAATAATAATAATAATAATAATAATAATAATAATAATAATAATAATATAAAACAACAGTGCTCTTCAGCTGTACAATAAAATGACAATGCTACTAGCCTACGTACCACAATGATACAGCCCATCATAGTCACCAATCACACGAAATATTATTATTAAATAATAATAATAATAATAATAATATTAATAATAATAATAACACACAAGTTCGCTGGCTAGTGGATGCACAAAAGGACCTCACAGAAGTCGACGTTGATCCAATGGCAACCACAAGGAATACATACAGACAAAAGATCAACAGCCATAAATTTGCATCCAAGAATCCATCTGAGAAAAGCTTGAAACTCAAAAACTCATGGACACAAGAAAGACGGCAGGCCCATAGTGAAAGGATGAGGAATTTTTGGGAAGATAATAAGAAGATGAAGATGAAGAGTACCAGTGCTATTTAATGGTTCCACGTGCTCCTTAAGGGGTTAAACGAATGTATATAATAATAATAATAATAATAATAATAATAATAATAATAATAATAATAATAATAATAATAATAATAATAATAATAATAATAATAATAATACCAAGCAAGTGGTTATGTCGGTTTGATCCGTGATTTCCCATGTTCGCAGCAGGCAAATGCTGGGGCTGTACCTTAAGGCCACGGCCGCTTCCTTCCCACTCCTAGCCCTTTCCTGCCCCATCGTCGCCATACGACCAAAAAAAGCTTCCAAAGTTAAATTAGAAAGAACGTAAAGCATAACATACGGTAACTAAATCTGCGCCCACTGAATTAGGCGGGTGAGGAAAACTGCTCTATTTTCAGATATGGGAACGGCGAAGCGACAGATGAGAGAGAGTCGCTTACCTCTCAGCACGGATTGGCAACGCTGGTCGTGCAGTGTTGTCTAGTCGAAGCCGGTTCGCTCGAGGTCCAGGTATTCTTTAAACTACATTTTCTACATTGCGCAGTCCACTATAAATATTATTCAAATATTTAAAGTTATATTTTAAACCTTAATTCAAAATATTTTTATAGAACTGATCGCGACCCGAACGACCCCATCTAGCGACATTTATATGGCCGCTTTCCGGGCCAATCCCCAAGGAAATTAAAAGACCCGTGGAAACGAGTTTCAGATTTAAAAAAAAAGAACTAAGTTGGTCGAATTTCTACATTTGTCTCGCAGACAACATTTTGTTGGCCGAAGAAACAAAAACGTGATCGCTTACTGATAATTTCAATGCATGTTTTTTTACAGATTTATGTTTATTTCTTAGGTTTTTATGCTTAATTATTTTAATCGATGTATGTAGAAAACCTTGAATATCAGGGATCTCCAACAGGTCTTCATTGGTTTCTGATTAAGAATCAGCTCCTTCTGATTCTCTTTCCTCCGTTGTCACCACATAATCTGGGTTCGCATCAGAGTCATCAATGAAATCACTGTCTTCTTCAGATTCACTTTCATTACCTGACAATCATCTGACTTGTGTATCATCTTTCGAATGCGATCTACAAAGTCTGCATCACTCCCGCGAACAGATCGACTATGGAAAGGTTGATCCATTGCTACTGGAAAAATATACTGCACAGTACTTCAAACGTAATTAGAGCCACCCACTATGAAAGACCGGGTACTATACGTACGTTATTAGAGCCACCTGGTATGAGAGACCGGGCACTATACGTACGTTATTAGAGCCACCCGGTATGAGAGACCGGGCACTATACGTACGTTAATAGAGCCACTCGGTATGAGAGACCGGGCACTATACGTACGTTACAAGAGCTATCCGGTATGAGAGACCGGGCACTATACGTACGTTACAAGAGCTATCCGGTATGAGAGACCGGGCACTATACGTACGTTATTAGAGCCACCCAGTATGAGAGACCGGGCACTATACGTACGTTATTAGAGCCACCCGGTATGAGAGACCGGGCACTATACGTACGTTAATAGAGCCACGCGGTATGAGAGACCGGGCACTATACGTACGTTACAAGAGCTATCCGGTATGAGAGACCGGGCACTATACGTACGTTACAAGAGCTATCCGGTATGAGAGACCGGGCACTATACGTACGTTAATAGAGCCACCCGGTATGAGAGACCGGGCACTATACGTACGTTATTAGAGCCACCCGGTATGAGAGACCAGGTACTATACGTACGTTATTAGAGCCACCCGGTATGAGAGACCGGGCACTATACGTACGTTAATAGAGCCACCCGGTATGAGAGACCGGGCACTATACGCGCGTTATTAGAGCCACCCGGTATGAGAGACCGGTCACTATACGTACGTTATTAGAGCCACCCGGTATGAGAGACCGGGCACTATACGTACGTTAATAGAGCCACCCGGTATGAGAGACCGGGCACTATACGTACGTTACAAGAGCCACCCGGTATGAGAGACCGGGCACTATACGTACGTTACAAGATCTATCCGGTATGAGAGACCGGGCACTATTCGTACGTTACAAGAGCTATGCGGTATGAGAGACCGGGCACTATACGTACGTTATTAGAGCCACCCGGTATAAGAGACCGGGCACTATACGTACGTTATTAGAGCCACCCGGTATGAGAGACCGGGCACTATACGTACGTTATTAGAGCCACGTGGTATGGGAGACCGGGCACTATACGTACGTTAATAGAGCCACCCGGTATGAGAGACCGGGCACTATACGTACGTTACAAGAGCCACCCGGTATGAGAGACCGGGCACTATACGTACGTTACAAGAGCTATCCGGTATGAGAGACCGGGCACTATTCGTACGTTACAAGAGCTATCCGGTATGAGAGACCGGGCACTATACGTACGTTATTAGAGCCACCCGGTATAAGAGACCGGGGCACTATACGTACGTTATTAGAGCCACCCGGTATGAGAGACCGGGCACTATACGTACGTTATTAGAGCCACGTGGTATGAGAGACCGGGCACTATACGTACGTTATTAGAGCCACCCGGTATGAGAGACCGGGCACTATACGTACGTTATTAGAGCCACGTGGTATGAGAGACCGGGCACTATACGTACGTTATTAGAGCTATCCGGTATGAGAGACCGGGCACTATACGTACGTTATTAGAGCCACCCGGTATGAGAGACCGGGCACTATACGTACGTTATTAGAACCACGTGGTATGAGAGACCGGGCACTATACGTACGTTACTAGAGCTATCCAGTAAGTGGGACCGGTAAGTTTTCAACTATCGATATGTTGCCGCTGAACACTTCTTTACAAGTGAACAAAACCGCGCGCTTAGGTAGGTAGTGAGAAGGGGTGAAGGTACTGCGCGGGGAAGCGACCTTGACCAAACAGGTTGGCCAATGTAGAAACATCAAGTAAACTCCCGGTCTCACAGACCGGTGGTTCCATTAGAGTGTTAAAACAAGAAAAATATTATTGAAAGCGTATGTCTGGAGCATTGCCCTTTATGGTTGCGAAACATGGACAATTGGAAAAGAAGAAGAGAGGAGGTTAAATTCTTTTGAAAAATGGTGTTATAGAAGAATACTAAAGATCAGCTGGTTATAAAATGTAACGAATGCTGAAGTGTTTTTAAGAAGTTTGAGAAAAATTATACGTTATCGAAAAGTATAAAGGGGAGGAGGACTAGATGATAGGACATATTTTGAGACATGATAGCCTGTTTAAAACGGTATTGGAGGAAATGGTTGAAGGCAAAAGATGTCGAGGAAAACCACGCCTACAATATGTACAGCAAATCATGTCTGATGTAGGATGCAGAAGCTATGAAGAGATGAAGAGGGATGTTATGAATAGAGCCGACTGGAAAACTGCCGCAGACCGATCCACAGATTGAATACTTAAGAAGAAAGAATTAGATATTTCGCACCATTGTAGTTTTATCAGGAGCTAAAGTTAGCCAATCAGATCACTTGGCGGGCGAATTCAAATTGACTTTGAGAGGTTGCGATGCTAAACCCGTTAGTGGCTTAAGACCAGCAGGAGAGCACCGGTCAAAGAATAAAACTTCTCCAGGGGAGGGGTTTGAATACAGACCTCCGAGCGAACAGGATCGCGCTACGATGACACTGACTGAAATAAACGGTGTGTTTGATGCTGATTTCTTGGCATGCCTCTCAAGCCACATACAGATTTAGTGGACAGCAATAATGGCGCGTATTTTCCTACAGCAACAGTATTTGCAAATCGCACACTTCGTTCAATTTTTTAAAACACATTTAAAAAAGAAATTGTCGATATTTTTGAAATGAGAGTGCAATTCGTCACTGCTAATGTCTATTCTCTTTCTTTTGAATGCTCATTTGTCACGATTGGTTACTTGTGAGCATCGTAAAAGGGATCTATACCACTGAAATAATATATATGATTCTGTACAATATTCTTTCTGAAGTTGAAGCATACGTAAGGTACATCCTTCCACTTTTAAAAAAATGTTCATAGAAACTTCTTACGACAGAGTAGCGACTGTACAAGATATCCACGTTATCAATGCATCGGAGTAAGACGATGTGACAGCCGGAAATTTAGCATTACTTGACGTAAAGCATTTCTGTAATTTTCTTGAGCTGAGATATTATTTCTTCTGGCTTCCCTGACTGCTTGATCTTGAATGAACGAGCTCCATTGCCGACTGGCTCTCCGCCAGCACATTCTTGTGCAAATAGACGACTACTTGCTGTGTAAATAATCACGTACAAGACCTACTTCCAGTTTCCTTCATCTTGAAGTGGAAGGTGATCTGTATTTTTAATTTACGCAAGAAATTTTTCACACAAATATGCATAAACAGGTTCTCACGAACAGTCAACACAGAATTTCGTTATGGATTCAACTCGTGGGTTACACGTAAATATATGATAACTTTCACAAAGTTTATAGCACCTTTTATATCTACAGTCCGTACTTGGCTTACGAAAGTTCATCCTTTGACACAAACGATGGTGGAACACATGCACCGCAACTCTTGTCAAAACGTGCCTCCTTGTGTCCATTTTAGGTTAATCATTGCATCTCATACATTATCCCTTTTGTACTGAAGCTCATGTAGAAGTTCTTTATATGCAGAAGTAGCAGGTTCAACAGCAACTCATCTATGGAAAATGGTTCTCTAGACAGCTGATATACGAGTCGAGATAGAGTGTAATTTAATAAACAAAGCACTCACTTCAAATAGGACGCTTTCACCTTCTCTAAACGATGTATTTGCCTCTTTCCAAGATATATCCATACATTGTCAATGCCATAAGCTACTATTGGTTTGATCTGTAGTTCAGTAGCAGTTGTGAGGGCACGTTGTTTAATGATTAGATGTCATTTATAGATTTCGTGGTGGCGTTAAGCCAATCCTTAATATGCAAAGGAAACAAACTCCTGGTGTTTGAAACGTAACGCCTAGATATCTGAAATGTGTGGCTGACTTCAATCCAACTGTGGGTTGAAGTAAATAATATGAAGGTTAATGGAGGCAAATCAACTGTTACAACATTTACAAACAGGAGCTTTAAAACTGAATTTGAATATACTTTGGATGAGGTAGTTATCCCAAAAGATGGCAAGTGCAAATACTTAGGTGTGAGATTTGGAAGTAATTTGCACTGGAAGGGTCATGTTGATGACATTGTTGGGAAAGCATACAGATCGTTACATGTCATAATGAGGCTACTTAAAGGATGCAACAAAGAATTAAAAGAAAAAAAGTTACTTAAGTATGGTTCGTCCATTATTGGAATATGCAAACAGTGTTTGGGATCCTCACCAAGAATACCTAACAAAAGAAATAGATAGTGTGCAGAGGAAAGCAGCAAGATTTGTAACAGGGGATTTCAGGAGAAACAGTAGTGTATCAGAAATGTTAGAGGAACTTGCGTGGGAAACTATAAGTAAGAGAAGGGAGAAAACTAGTCTTATAGGATTATATAGAGCCTATACAGGAGAAGAAGCATGGGGAGAAATCCGTGAGAGGCTTCAGTTGGAAAATAATTATATTGGCAGAACTGACCACAAGTATAAAATTAGAAGGAATTTTAGCAGAAGCGACTGGGGTAAATTTTCATTCATTGGAAAGGGCGTGAAGGAGTGGAACAGTTTACCAGGGGTAGTGTTTGATCCTTTTCCAAAATCTGTACAGGTATTCAAGAAGCGAATAAACAGCAACAGGGAAAATAAATGAAATGTTAGAGGGCATTCGACCAGTGCAGGCTATTGTAAATAAAAAAATGTGTGCTAAAAATTAATTCCATCCCCTGGTCCATGGAGTTTGGACAGCCAAAGTAGGGGACTGTCTGTAAGGGTGAAGTACAGTGGGGACTTCGAGGGCCCTGGGACCGCTACGGTAGCTGTGAAGGCCCTTCAGGAACTCTGAAATGTGGTGGCAAAAGGGGGCTCTGTTTAAGACGCAGCAGGTCGTTATGATACTTAGGTTCCAAAATGGGTAAAAAAAAAAGTAAATAAATGCAATGTAAATTTTAATCTTATACCAGTTGCATAGTATTATTTGAAGTAATTCCACATACTGTATATGAGTTGACTATGTTTGTAAGTATAGGAGATATTATAAGTAGAATTTTGTAAACAATATAAATTTATTAAGGATGATCTGCTTGTTTAATAAAAAAAATTGTTAGCATAAATAGTATATTATTGTATTCTAGAAATTCTTTTCTTCTCTTGTTAATTTAAAATTTAGTGCTTGACAATAATGTATTTTAGTGTACCATTTGCCACTGAGTTAGACACTTCATTTGCAAATAAAGAGATTTTGACTTGATTTGATTTGAATTGTTGATCATGAAAAGTTCGTGTTCCTCCTTTCCTGACTGTTGTAGAAACAGTCGTATCTTTACTCAACTTCAGCTGACTTTTTATGCCCATTTTGGCACTCTACTGAAGGAAAAGTAAGGGACTCGAAGAGTCACCTTGAGGAACTCCAATACTTTGAAGTACTGGATGTGATGTAGATATGTTATCACTGATCTAATTCCAGTTGTTAGAGAGGAGATTCGTAATGAATGCTAATGAATAGCAGCTTTCACCTTTGAACTTCTTTAGTTTCTTCAGAGTATTCTATAAATAAATCGCCTACGATGCCATTGTACAGGTGTAGTTAGATTACAGGATCGGCCGGCGCAGTGCAGCGGATAGAAGGGCGAGCTGAATGTCAGACGAACATATGGCAACTCGCCGAGCTTTGGGCCGGGAGAGCGCCCCGTATGAATCGCCATGTAAATAACAAGCACACATAATAACGCCTAATCAAAGGAAAATAATTTCTCACCTTGTCACAGAAGATATTAAAAATGTCCTCCACCTGGATTTACACATTTCTGGCTTCATCTAATGAAATTTTCATTCATACGCATTAGTTCATCTACCAAGATAGCCTCAATTTCTCTCGTGATATTTTGCTTGAGTTCATCTAGAGTGTGAGGGTTTGTTGCATAAAGCTTATTTTTCAATTTCCTTCATTAGTACAAATTGCAAACCGTAAGATCTGGGATCTTGCGGGCCACATTGGTTTACAAATTACACTGTTGTCAAAAATTTCCTCAACTAAATGACTCGTTTTGCTGGAAATATCCAGATTGGCGTTCATTGTCCATCAATTGTTAAAAATGGAACGAGAATGTCATTCCTATATCTCTGCCCAGTGATTGTACTTTCAAAAACTATAGGCCTTATTATTCTGTCTGCAGTTACTGCCGCCAACACTCCAATTTTCACACTCTGGATGAACTCAAACAAAATATCATGAGAGAACAACAAAATAAGTTACATTGTTGATCGTAGCTGCATGGGCGATTGCTTTTCAGAATGATCGTGATTCTGTGAGAAACTCGAGATGTGATTTTAACATAACATGTGGGAAAGTGGAGACAACGGCTGCTGACAACGGGTAACATTCAGCAGGGAAGACCTTCTGGAGGACGTCGCAGCAGCACTGATACAGTAACAACACAGAGGATCGTGGAAGCATTCGAGAAGAGCCCCGGAAATCAACAGGCCAAGGTGCACGTGAACTTGATATCAGTCAGCTCAGTGTGTCTCGTGTTTTGAGACGTGAGAAGTACAGAACTTTCAAGCCGATTAGTGTTCATGAAGTGAGTGAAGATGACCCTGATAGACGGGGGCAACTGAGTAAATTTGTGTTAAGGGAATGTGAAACTGACGAATCTTGGTTCAAAAGATTGCATTCTCCAGACAAAGCTGTGTTCCAGGTGAATGGGAATGTTAATCGACTCAACTGTCATTATATAATGCAAGGGAAATTCTTAAAATTATTGAAGAGAAACATAATAAATGTGGATCATTCACGACAGTTTGGGCAATGATTGGATGGGAAGGATTTGCTAGGCATGCGAAATTTGGGAGAGATATTAAACGGTGGACGGTATTATGAAATCCTCAATGAGTTGCGATGCCAGTGATGCAGTATGTATTCCAGCAGGATAGTGAACCCCCTCACTATGATATGGCGGCAAGGGAAATTTTGAATCGTGAATTACCAAATAGGTGGGTGGGAAGGAGAAGGCTGACAGAATAGCCAGCTCACTCTTACGATCTCACAGCTTGTAATTAACTATTGGTTGTGGGACCATTTGAAGGGGAAGATTAGGCTCGAAAGCTCGAGATATCGACATGCTGAAAACAGTCACTGAGAAAGAATTTCATGAGCTACACCGTTGTTCATTTATTAGGAAGCAATAGGTGATTTTCCAAAGCGTTGTCGACTATGCCGTGGTGATGACTTTGAGGCAATCATGTGACTCGGTATTGTTGATGTTTTTGTTGGATTGTTGTGTATTGATGGGGTAAAAGTTCCTTACGGGAATCATTGTAAGTACCTCGGTGTTAATATAAGTAAATAAAGGGTACAGATCTCTGCACATTGTTATGAGGTTGTTTAGGGGTTATAATAAGGATGTAAAGGAGAGGGCATATAAGTCTCTGGTAAGACCCCAACTAGAGTATGGTTCCAGTGCATGGGACCCTCACCAGGATTACTTCATTCGAGAACTGGAAAAATCCAAAGAAAAGCAGCTCGATTTGTTCTGCGTGATTTCCGAAAAAAAGTAGCGGTACTAAAATATTGCAAAGTTTCGGCTGGGAAGACTTGGAAGAAAGGAGGCCAGCTGCTCGACTAAGTGGTATGTTTCGAACTGTCAGTGGAGAGAAGGCGTGGAATGACATTAGTAGACGAATAAGTTTGAGTGGTGTCTTTAAAAGTAGGAAAGATCACAATATGAAGATGAAGTTGGAATTCAAGAGGATAAATTGAGGCAAATATTCGTTTATAGGAAGGGGAGTTAGGGATTGGAATAACTTATCAAGGGAAATGTTCAATTAATTTCCAATTTCTTTGAAATCATTTAAGAAAAGGCTAGGAAAATACAGATAGGGAATCTGCCATCTGGGCAACTGCCCTAAATGCAGATCAGTAGTGATTAACTTTTGACTTTCTAACGGAGTCATTCTTTTTATCTGCAAGAGTTCTAATTAAATATAAGCAATCGATCAAACATATAGCCGTATTTTTGGCTCATCCTGTACATTAAATGTGTTCAATCTCGGAAACTATTCGGAATAGGACGTATGTCCACATGAATATTCAGCTTCCAACGATAGTACCTGTCAACATTGACCTAGGACAACCTGTGTATGTTGGTGCAAAACTTATGGAACTGTACGAAATGCCAGATGTTAATGTATTGCGGATAATAGAAGCCACAAATTATTGTATGGTGACAGTAAGTAAGCACACTGATATTTGAACAACCGATTTGTGTTCTGTGTACTAAATTCTTTTACAAGCTTGCCATTTGGTGGCAGTTTCTCAAGTAGTGAGAGTATAATGTCATCATGAAGGACCTGGGTGAAACCGCGACGCATAGGAAGTGCAATTTAACTTTCTACACGTATGAGAGTGTGTAGCGCACCTTCATAACATCGTATTTCTTGAAGTAACTTGACAAGGTACTCAGGGGACTTGTTGTTCAAGTGGGATATTCTCAATTCTCGCTTTTGAGAAATGGAATGTGTATGTGTTTGTCTTCCGGTACAGATGACTTTCGACAAAGTATACTTTGAATAGTTTCATTAAGGCCGGCTGAGTGGCTCAGACGGTAGAGGCGCTGGCTTTCTGACCCCAAATTGGCAGGTTCGATCCTGGCCCAGTCCGGTGGCATTTGAAACTGCTCAAATGCAGCCTCGTGTCGGTAGATTTACTCCTGCGGGACTAAATTCTGGCACCTCGGCGTCTCCGAAAACCGTAAAAGTAGTTAGTGGGTGTAAAACCGTTTTGGAGCCATGACATTGGTCGTCTACCAGTTCCTCGCTTGCTTTCTATCTGTCCTTGTAATATGAGGTGTTGAAGCCCGTACTTTCTGTCTCGTAGAACGTGACCTAAATAAGCTATTTTTCTGGTTCTGATGATGGTCGCTAGCTCAAGATCAGTTCTAGCTCTCCATAACCCTTCATTATTGGTTACAAAATCTGTTCAAGCTATTCTGAGCATTGTCCTATGTAACCACATTTCAAAGGCCTCTAATCTGTTCGTAGAGGAAACTACTCCATACAGCAGTGTTGACCAGACGTAATATCTCAACAGCTACGACGCGCAGGTCACCTACGGGTGTCAAATAGAAAGACCTGCACCTGGCGAGCCGAACCCGTCTGGGATATCCCGCCACTAAAAGCCATACGACATTTCATTTCATCTCAACAGCTTTTGCCTGAGTTGTGAAGTTTACATTATCATCAGAAAAAATTACCTCATCTTTTGGAAAAATGATCTGGAAATCTCAATACGGCGTCTGATCTCTTTTTCAGGGTCCAGATTGTCTGTTATGATCCTTCCAAGGTCTTACTCATTCAATGTTTTGATTATTTAATGAAATGGGGACACCTTCATGGTTGATTCTGCTAAATAACATGAACTTGGTTTTTGTGGCATTCATGTTTAGACCAGACCTTTTTCAAGATCATAGTGGCTTCCTCTCCGCTCCTATCCCATCTTCGCCATAAGACCTATCGGTGTCTGTGCAATGTAAAGCAAACTGTAAAAAAGTACGTATGGTCCAGCTATCATTTTACAGTTTCCGAAGTGGCCTGTTAAGAAAACTAGTTGGTGTATTTTAATTACATACTATGGCAGCTAACAAACGAAGGTAAAGCATTGCATTTCACTTAAAAAGGCTCCGTGTGAATGGGGGACTCAGGTGAAGAGTACACCCACGGTATCCCCTGCCTGTCGTAACAACTAAATGGGGCGACCAAGGGATGAAAGATTCGGAAGTACGAGATTACCTGTGATTAGTACCACTATGTAGGAACTACGCGAGTCTGTGATTAGTATCATTCGACCGAGCTCGATAGATGCAGTCGCTTAGTTGCGGCTAGTATCCAGTAATCGGGAGATAGTAAGTTCAAGCCCCACTGTCGGCAGCCCTGAAGATGGTTTTCCGTGGTTTCCCCATTTCCATACCAGGAAAATGCTGGGGCTGTACCTTAATTAAGGCCACGGCCGCTTCCTTCCCATTCCTGGGCGTTTCCTATCCCATCGTCGCCATAAGACATATCTGTGTCGGTGCGACTTAAAGCAAATAGCAACAACAGTATCATTCGGAGAGGAACACCATGGGTCTACATTACCTGTGAATAGTACTATCATGTGAGGAACACCATGGGTCGACTTTACTTGAGAATAGTACCACTATGTAGGAACACCCTGAGTCTGTGATTAGTATCATTCGGGGAGGAGCACCATGGATTTACATTACCTGTGATTAGTACCACTATGAGGGGTCCAATGACCTGGATTTAGGACCCCTTTAGACAACAAGCATAATAGAATTTTGCTTTGGAAGCAATCCCTTGTTCCGTTTATACCATTGTTTTAAGTTCACTATCATTTTTGTCATCATTTTAAAGTTTAGTCTATAGATGGATTTTTGAATTTTGATAATCATATTACTGCGCTTTGTCACGTACCATTAGGGGCTGATGACCTAGATATTTGGCCCCTTTAAACAACAAAACTCATTATCATCACCACTTAAAAATGTTCAACAAAATTCTAGGTCATTGAAACACAATTAGATTATTTCTGCAGAGCTTTCACTGTCTTAATTACAGCCAGTGCAAGAATCTAACCGTATTGCATCCAGTGCAAGGTTCACTCCTGCGACCTTTGGCCGATAATTTACGTGGAGTTCTTCTTGCTTAGTGTAATGATGCTTATTATTTCGTTTGCAGCTCCTGAGCCATCAGACGTTACGTTTCTGCTCTGCCGTGCAGAACTGAAATCTACCTTGCGATTGTGTGTGTCCTTGCCGGGTACTCCTTGGTACAGAGGATCAGCCGCACCCACTCCAGAGATAAGGTGAAAACGTTACACAATTTTACTTTGTTTTGTTTTGTTTGTTTGTCTGTTTCGTTTCTTTTCTCTGAATAGAGCTCAATTTAAGACACACCCATTATGAATGAGTATTGTACTGTGTGCCTTTTGTCGGAGAATACGCGTAATGTAGCTTCCTTTATGTTATCCCTGCCTCAGTCTATCATTAATATTACATTACTGTATGAAACAATGTAGCTGGGAGACCAAGGATTGTTCATAAATTCACACGTCAACAGTAATCTGGAAAAATACAAACTCAGTGTGTTTATTAACGACACACTTCTTAAACATAATGCTCATTCGAAGTATATCGGGATGACTTATGACCGCACGCTGTCCATCTTCTTCATGGGGCCTCTAAATATTAGTTCCTAATTAGCGTGGACTTCTAAGATCTTTTGCTATCATGTTTTTCCTTCATTCCCACCTAGATATACCTGCTCCCTTCACAAAGCTGCAGGTTGTTCTTATTGGGTCTTCTTGGATTTTTTTCCCTTTCTTCACCTGGTAGTCCTAGAGTGGAGAGTCTGATTCTACCCAGCGCCTCACATTCGAAAAGTATGTGTTCAGCTGATTCCTCTGCTTCATTGCATTTTCTACATATACTCGTATTGTCTCATATTACTCCAATTCTATGTGGGTGTTATTTCACATGGCAGTGTCCTGTCAACAATCCTACTACCCATCTTATATTTTCTATGCTGAGTTTCAACAGTTCTTTAGTATGCTTCTCGTTTGGTCCTTTTATAGGGGCTGCCTGGCCGAGGCGGTAAAGGCGTGTTCGGTTCGCCCGGAAGGACGTGGGTTCGAATCCCCGTCAGGAAGTCGTAGAATTTAAGAAACGAGATTTCTACTTCTACATGGCCCTGAGGCTCACTCAGCCTACACCAAAAATGAGTATCAGGTTAATTCCTGGGGGCAAAGGTGGCCGGGCGTAAAGCTAACCACTCTACACCATCAAGTGCCGTGGTTACGGATAGTGGAAGCCTTTACCTTCCACCCCTCCAAGGGCCTTCATGGCCTGTACGGAGATGCCTTTGCTTTTGCTTTGGTCCTTTTATCAGTTCCTTTGCAAGCCTGCATCCTGGAGTATTTTTCCATTTCTCCATTTGTTTCTTTTTTACCCATTTTCTTATGTCGCGTCGGGCTTGTCCATAGGAAATCCCGCATACAGGTTCTGGGCCTACATAATATGTTTCTGCTCCCTTCCTGGCCAGTTTATGTGTCTTTTCATTTCCTTCTGCACCTGTATGCCGTGGTACCCATATTATTTTGACAGTGTTTTACTTTGAGAGCTTCAGGAGAAGTGAATGGCAATACCAGACAATTCTAGATATTATCCTGACTGCTTCTAGTACCTTAATGGCCGCTTGGCTGTCCGTAAAAATGAAAATGTTCTTATTCTTATAGTTCATTTTCAGATTTTCTTCAATACAAGTTGTGACAGCTATCACTTCCGCTTGAAAGGCTGTAGTGTGTTTGCCCAGGCTCATCTGGATTGATCTCTCAGGTCTTTCCCCGTTTATGCCTGCTCCTGTGCCTTCCACGCACGCTGTCCTACTAATGTTTTTTTTTAATCTGTAATCCAAGCCGGGGACATAATAATAATAATAATAATAATAATAATAATAATAATAATAATAATAATAATGAAAACACAAGTTTACCCTCTGTGGGTGGGGAATGCAGATGAAGAATACACCCACGTTATCCCTTGCCTGTCGTAAGAGGGGACTAAAAGGAGCGACGCAAGAATGCTGTATTTTGAAGCATGGGATTACGTGTGATTAGTACCATCACGCCAGGAACACCATGAGTCGTCCTTTTCTTTTTTTGCGGTTAGTATCACTATGTGAGGAGTACCATGGGTCTGTGGGTGGTTCGCCATGGTTTTACAGTACCCGCGTATAGTATCCGGCACTATGACGGAGGCTCCCCTCTGTCTAAGTTCGAACACCCTAAAGAGATAAAAGAAGGCTAACTTCGCTGGGCTGTTTCAGCATCTGGTCGTGGACATCGTGGGTCTGCGTTTCGAGGGACACCACGGGTCTGGAGGTTGCCTGTGATTAGTACCCACTGTCTGAAGAACACCATGGGTCTGGGCGTTGCCTGTGATTAGTACCCACTGTGTGAAGAACACCATGGGTCTGGGTGTTGCCTGTGATTAGTACCCACTGTGTGAAGAACACCATGGGTCTGGGCGTTGCCTGTGATTAGTACCCACTGTGTGAAGAACACCATGGGTCTGGGCGTTGCCTGTGATTAGTACCCACTGTGTGAAGAACACCATGGGTCTGGGCGTTGCCTGTGATTAGTACCCACTGTGTGAGGAACACCACGGGTCTGGAGGTTGCCTGTGATTAGTACCCCCTGTGTGAAGAACACCATGGGTCTGGGCGTTGCCTGTGATTAGTACCCACTGTGTGAGGAACACCACGGGTCTGGAGGTTGCCTGTGATTAGTACCCACTGTGTGAGGAACACCACGGGTCTGGAGGTTGCCTGTGATTAGTAGCACTGTGTGAAGAACACCATGGGTCTGGGCCTTGCCTGTGATTAGTACCCACTGTGTGAAGAACACCATGGGTCTGGAGGTTGCCTGTGATTAGTACCCACTGTGTGAGGAACACCAAGGGTTTGCCTTGCCTATCAGTGGTGTCATTATGTAAAAACACCGTAGGTCTCCGTTACCTGTGCGTTGTACTTTAGCTGTGAGTAGTACTACAGTGTGAGGAACACCGCGAGTCTACGTTACTTGTGATAAGTACCGCTACATGAGAAATTCGATGGTTCTTACTTTTCCTAGCGATAAGTGCCATTATGAGGAGCCGTTGACTTGGATTTTGGACCCTTTTAGACAACACGCATCATCTTCACAGGACTGTGCTTTGGAAGTACACCACTGGTCAGTATACACCATTGTTTTACGTTAGTTTGTGGGAAGGTGGGGCATTGCGGGTCGGATCCACTGATTGTTTTTAAGTTCATAATCATTGTTAATCGTCTTCTTTTTGAATTCTAGTCTGGAATGATTTTGGAATGATTTTTAACTTTTAATATTGTGAGCTGGATCCGCTGATTATTTTACATTCATCCGTTCATTCTTCATCAAGGTTTGAATTCTGGTCAGTGAATGAATTTTGTAATTTTAATTTGTTATTTCGTACGACCTAAATGTTAGGCCCGTTTAGACAACAAGGATCATCATCAAAAAACAAAAGTTATGCCATCACAATTGTCGATTTCGAAAAAGCATATGACAACATAAACCGAGGATCCCTTTTCGAAATACGAACAGAATTTGTACTAGATCAAAACACAACCAATATAATTAAAGAAAAACTCATAGGGAGGAAATGTAAGATAAAAGTTAGGTATGGGAGAATTGAGCAGAGAATTTCCAATAGACACAGAAGTACGGCGAGGAGATGGATTATCCTCCATTACACTTTAATTGTATGCTTGAAAAAAGATGTAAGATAATGGCGAAAAGCAGGTGCACCATTACACCGAATCGGACCAGAATATAAAGACATAGAATAAGGCTGTTTAGCATTTTCAGACGACATGGCACTAATTGCCCGAGACATCCCCGATGCACCAAAGCAACTTCAACTCCTGCAAGAACAAGCAGCGAAAGTTGGGTTACAAAGTTCATTTGAAAAAAATACAACATTACTGACAGACATCAGAGTGCCCCATCTGAACTCCAAATTGACTCCAACTACGTCTCGCAGATGAAAGAATTTAAGTATCTAGGTGAATAAATTACTGAACAATTGTAATGAAAATAAATCTATTGAATCGCGGCTCCAGAAATTGGAGACTGCATTTCAGTTAACAAAAATATTTACAATAAACTAAGTCTCTCCTGGAACTGCAAAATCAGACACTATACTACTGTAATCAAACCCGAAGCTCTCTATGCATCAGAATCTCCAACATAAAACAACTGAAGGACAATTAGAAGTGAAAGAATATAAGATAATAAAAATATCCTAGGAACGAGAATCAAAGACGGAGTAATTTTTCCAAAACCAAATGCGGAAATGCATAAAAGAACCTCCAAAATTTACGGGCACAATGCGAATGTGAAGAATACAATTCATGGGGCACTTAGAAAGAATGGACTCAAGAAACAGATTGACTCACAGAATGTACACATTCTTAAAGAATAAAACCATTAGATCAAGTTTGTACAAAGTGACAAAGAAATATCTGAAGGAATTATTAATCACGAAATCTACGGGACTGAGATGAAATTAGAAAAATTACACGGGTTTTGAGAATGGTGAGAGAAAGACTAACCGACATGAATGGTACCTGCAATGAAAACACACCCATTCACTACGCATGGAGGAATACTGGGCTAAAAGGAAAAGTCAATAATATTGATTCTGCGTGGTCCTAAGCGACCCATTCGCGACAAAATAATAATAATAATAATAATAATAATAATAATAATAATAATAATAATAATAATAATAATAATAATAATTGGAATTTGGAAAGGGTATCACAATCAAAGGACAGGAAATAAAAATACTTAAAGTCGCTAATGATATCGTTATTTTATCTCAGTCTACAGAAGATCTGTAAAAGTTGATGAATAGTATGGAGACAGTCTTGGAGAAGGAGTGAAAATTAAAATCCCACGCCTGTATCCAATCATTCGACCGGGTCAGGAATGAAATGAATGAAGCCCCGATCTAGCGGCGAGGATAGGATTTGTGCCGGCTGCCGAGGCCTGTCGCACTCCTCTGGGGCAATAATTAATAACTGACAGATGAAACGAAATGATATTAGAGAGTGCTGCTGGAATTACTGATTACATGAAAATCCGGTGTACCCGGAGAAAAACCTGTCCTGCTGCCGTTTTGTCCAGCACAGATATCACATGGAGTGACCGGGATTTGAACCACGGAAGCCAGCCTGAAACAAGGAAGCACCTCAGAAAAGAAGTACAAGATGAAAAAAATAAATCCGAAACAAATGTAACGGAGTACAGGCGAACAAAGTCAGGTGATGCAGGAAATATTAGATTCGGAAATGAAGTCTTAAAGGAAGTAGATGAATATTGTTACTTGGATAGCAAAATAATTAACGAAGGCGGAAGTAAGGAGGACATAAAATGCAGACTAGCATAAACAAGGAAGGTCTTTTTTAAGGAAAGAAATTAACTCTCTTCGAACACTGATATAGGAATTAGAAATATGTTTTTGAAGACTTTTGTATGAAGCGTGGTATTGCATGGAAGTGAAACATGGACGATAACTAGCTCGGAAAGAAAGAGGATAGAAGCTATTGAAATGTGGTGTTACAGTAGGTTGCTCAAGGTGAGATGAGTAGATCTAATCACGAATGAAGAGATAGTAAATCGAATTGGTGAGAGGAGATCGATTTGGCTAAATTTGACTAGAAGAATAGATAAGATGATAGGAAACATACACTGACTGACAGAGCAAATGCAACACCAAGAAGGAGTGGTCAGAACTTTATGCCAATTGCAGGGTAGACTGACGTCACTGAGGTATGCTCATGATGTGAAATGCGCCGCTGTGCTGCGCACGTAGCGAACGATAAATGGGACACGGCGTTGGCGAATGGCCCACTTCGTACCGTGATTTCTCAGCCGACAGTCATTGTAGAACGTGTTGTCGTGTGCCACAGGACACGTGTATAGCTAAGAATGCCAGGCCGCCGTCAACGGAGGCATTTCCAGCAGACAGACGACTTTACGAGGGGTATGGTGATCGGGCTGAGAAGGGCAGGTTGGTCGCTTCGTCAAATCGCAGCCGATACCCATAGGGATGTGTCCACGGTGCAGCGCCTGTGGCGAAGATGGTTGGCGCAGGGACATGTGGCACGTGCGAGGGGTCCAGGCGCAGCCCGAGTGACGTCAGCACGCGAGGATCGGCGCATCCGCCGCCAAGCGGTGGCAGCCCCGCACGCCACGTCAACCGCCATTCTTCAGCATGTGCAAGACACCCTGGCTGTTCCAATATCGACCAGAACAATTTCCAGTCGATTGGTTGAAGGAGGCCTGCACTCCCGGCGTCCGCTCTTCTCAGAAGACTACCATTGACTCCACAGCATAGACGTGCACGCCTGGCATGGTGCCGGGCTAGAGCGACTTGGATGAGGGAATGGCGGAACGTCGTGTTCTCCGATGAGTCACGCTTCTGTTCTGTCAGTGATAGTCACCGCAGACGAGTGTGGCGTCGGCGTGGAGAAAGGTCAAATCCGGCAGTAACTGTGGAGCGCCCTACCGCTAGACAACGCGGCATCATGGTTTGGGGCGCTATTGCGTATGATTCCACGTCACATCTAGTGCGTATTCAAGGCACGTTAAATGCCCACCGCTACGTGCAGCATGTGCACCTTCAGGGGCTGCCCAATGCTCTGTTTCAGCAGGATAATGCCCGCCCACACACTGCTCGCATCTCCCAACAGGCTCTACGAGGTGTACAGATGCTTCCGTGGCCAGCGTACTCTTCGGATCTCTCACCAATCGAACACGTGTAGGATCTCATTGGACGCCGTTTGCAAACTCTGCCCCAGCCTCGTACAGACGACCAACTGTGGCAAATGGTTGACAGAGAATGGAGAACCATCCCTCAGGACACCATCCGCACTCTTATTGACTCTGTACCTCGACGTGTTTCTGCGTGCATCGCCGCTCGCGGTGGTCCTACATCCTACTGAGTCGATGCCGTGCGCATTGTGTAACCTGCATATCGGTTTGAAATAAACATCAATTATTCGTCCGTGCCGTCTCTGTTTTTCCCCAACTTTCATCCCTTTCGAACCACTCCTTCTTGGTGTTGCATTTGCTCTGTCAGTCAGTGTATATGAGAAGCATATTGGAGTAGATGTAAGAAAAAGCCTCCGTGGCTCAGGCTGCAGCGCGTCGGCCCCTCACCGCCGGTTTCCGTGATTCAAATCCCGTCACTCCATGTGAGATTTGTGCTGGACAAAGCGGAAGCGGGAAAGGTTTTTCTTCGATTACTCCGGTTTTCCCTGTCATCTTTCATTCCAGCAATACTCTCCACTATCATTTCATTTCAACAGTCAGTCATTAATCATTGCACCAGATGAGTGCGATAGGCTTCGGCAGCCGGCACAATTCCTATCCTCGCCGCAAGATGGGGCTTCATTCATTCCATCCCTGACGCGGTCTTTGACTGGTAAACAGGCTGTAGGTTTTTCATTAGAGTAGATGTAAGATGTAGAAGTTACGAAAAAATGAAAAGGTCACCACGTGATAGGGTGGAATGGAAAGCTGCATCAAACCAGTTTATGACCTGTCGCCTCAAACAACAAACAACAAACAACATTCAACATCAACATCTTTCAAGAGCATGCTTTTCCGTTCACCAACATGGCGTTGTTCTTACACCTATGTGCACTGGTTGCCTAGTTACGCTACCGGTTCTTTGTCGACTCATTAATTACGTACTCTGTTTCCAGATAGACCCCCAGGCCAAAAATATATCCATGTTACATGTTTTTCCCCTTGCAATGAATGTATGCGAAGATATGGAGACGTCCTTGCCTCTGGTCTTGAACTCACGTGCACTTTCTACATAGGCCAGGCGTGAAGTTCAGCAGACCATGATACTGTTGCATGATACTCATCATGTGTACCGTTCCCTGGCAGATGAATGGAGTCCGCCCATGATTCTTCTCAGTTACCTCATTCTAAACCGAAAGTAAGAAGATTAGCACCAAATTTAGTTTTCAAGGGGAAAGTTAAATATCATTGTTTAGTGAATTTTTATGTACCGCCCCTAAATTGACGTGCTGTTCCTCAATTGGAACAAAAATAAGAAGTATTACACCTTTATTCAAGGTGGGAAATTTTGAAGTAAACGCACTGTAGGCTATATTAAATGTCAACATTAGAATAACGTTATTTTGGCTCAGTTATGAAGAACAATGATGACGATGCAATGGGCCGGCCCTGTTAACGTTATTCTCAGCACATTGCTCGCTCCCACTTTGATATTAAGTTGAAGCTGCCCGGTCATAACGTATCCATTCTGACCAAGGCCTACGGTAGCGACTAATGTGACGTCACTTTCTATTTCAACACCCTGTTTGTACAAAACCACAGCCGCAGCATCTTTGGCGACCAAGGCCTACGGTAGTGACTAATGTGACGTCACTTTCTATTTCAACACCCTGTTTGTACAAATCCACAGCCGCAGCATCTTTGGCGACCATGGCCTACGGTAAGGACTTAAGTGACGACACTTTCATCACACATTTTGTCGCATCACGTTACACAAATTTGCGGATGCTTCTTAGCCATAAGACACATTCACGTCAGATGAAAAAAGTTTAAAGTGCCGAAAGTTTGCGCTAAAAGTGGTTCTTTCTAGTGCCAATAAATCTAATTAAATTGTATTATTCTGAAATTCCACCGTGATTCGATTCCACTACGAAGAACACAATAGACGAATCAACTACGATATTTACATCTAAGTGCTAATGTGCAGTACTCGAGACTGTTCCGTGTTTGACAATACACATTTACTTAGCACGCCGCTGTGAACTGTGCCTCTTATAGCAGCGGCAGTTCACACCAGTCGAGTGTAAATATACAGAGAGAACATGTACTGCAACTTGTACTAGCATTTATTAAACAGAGTAGAGGACTTCGGCGAAATGTGATTGCACAGAAAAGTGTTGGGAATAGCTTAATCCTATTCTTCTTCTTCTTCTCCTTCTATGCATTTAACCGTCCACTGCTGAATGTAGACCTTTCAGTGTTGTGAGCACTGTCGGCCGGTGAATAATAATAATAATAATAATAATAATAATAATAATAATAATAATAATAATAATAATAATAATAATAATAATAATAATAATAAGATATTCGGGCCCAAGTTTCAAGAAGGTAAATGGATGACTCACGACTGACTAAGAAAATATTTCTTATTATCAATGGAAACCGACAATCCAAAGCTCGCTGGCTAGTGGATGCACAAAAGGACCTCGCAGAAGTCGACATTGATCCAATGGCAACCACAAGGAATACATACAAACAAAGGATCAACAGCCATAAATTTGCACCCAAGAATCCATCTGAGAAAAACTTGAAACTCAAAAACTCGTGGACACAAGAAAGACGGCAGGCCCATAGAGAAAGGATGAGGAAGTTTTGGGAAGATAAGAAGAACAAGAAGATGAAGAATACCAGTGCTATTTAATGGTTCCACGTGCTCCTTAAGGGGCTAAACGAATGTATATAATAATAATAATAATAATAATAATAATAATAATAATAATAATAATAATAATAATAATAATAATAATAATAATAATAATAATAACATTTTCTCTGCATGCCTGTCGAAAACAATACAAGGACAACTCAAGCATAAGATTGGTGAATATATATAGTTGGATTCCGCTCTTACAGATCGAGCACTGAACAGATCTTCAACCTTAAAAACCGCTCTAAAATTCAGGGCCCCTCAGAAACCTTCCAATCATCTGTACCTTTGTAGATTTCAAGAAGGCTTATGATTCAGTTGATCGTCAATCTCTGTTGTTAGCATCCTGAAAGAACAGGGACTAGACTCGAAAACGCTAAACTTGACCAAAAAGACCCTCACTGACACGAAGTCAAGAGTGAAATTCATGGGAGAAATCTCAGACGAATTCCTGATAAAAACTGGTGTCCGGCAAGGAGATGGACTGTCACGCCTCCTCTTTAACCTCGTCCTAGATAAGGTGATGAGGGAATGGGAAAAGGAACTGAAAGCACAAAATAGCTGGAACCCAGTAAACATTGGGACAAAAAAAAACAAGCTTGAAATTCCATGCTTAGCCTTCGCGGATGACCTGGCCGTTTTGCCCAGCGATGAAGTCACAGCGATAAGGCAAGTTGAAACTCTCCAAGAATGCGCCAGAAAGGTCGGACTTCATATCTCCTTCCAGAAAACTGAATTTTTCTGTGAAAAAGTAGACATCCATAGTCTCAATACAAAATACGGACAAATCAACAGAGTCCCTCACTTCAAATACCTGGGGAAATCCTCGAACCAACCGGACAAGAGAAAATAGCCCATAACAACCGTGTCGAAAAACTCAGAAGAGCATATGGGAGAACAAGATAAATCTACAACAAAAAATGTATGTCACTCCACGTTAAGATTAAACATTACAATACTGTAATCAGACTTGAGGCTTTATATGCAGGGGAAACTCTAACGCTTCATAGAAAGGGCGAGCTGGAAAATATCCTAAAAGAAGAGCGAAAAATCATGAGGAAAATTTTTGGACTAAGACACACGGAAGAAGGGTACCGCCTCCAAACCCGGAAATCCTTATCTTATATTGCGGCAGACCTCAGGAAAAGAAGGCTAAAATTTTGTGGACATGTTAAGAGGCTTCCAGAAACCAGACTAACCCATCAAGTTCTTGAAAGAGTTGATAAACTGAAGATTTTTCGTTGGATACAACAAACAAAAGCGGACACGAAGATCACACAAATACAACCTGAAGAAATTTTGAATCGAAATATATATAGAAAGAAAATTGACAAGTGGGAAGTTACTACAGAGAATGAAGTACCAAAAAGAGCAGGTGCCAAGTGGACGGAAGAAAGGAAGAGGATCTTTAGTCAACAGATGAAAGCATCCTGGATCCTCCACATACGAAGTCATAAATAAAGCTTCGTGTGTTCCGAAAGGGACCATTCACGCATAATAATAAGAATAATAACCATCATCATCATCTCCGAAGTAAACCAGTAATCTGGCACTTGTAGATTTTCAGAAGGCGTACGACTCACTCGATAGACGAACACGGTTCAACATATTACAGGAATTCGGTGTTCATCACAAGACCAGATCTCTGATCAAAGAAACACTCACCAACACTATATCTAAAGTAAGGCTCCAAGGAGAAGTATCAGCACCATTTGTGGTCAAGACGGGATTAAGGCATACTATTTAACCTGGTCTTAGAGAAAATAATTAGAGCATGGAGAACAGAATTTCAAAAGGAATGCATGAGTGGTGTACAGTTATGTTACAGGAAAGACAACCTAAACGTGGATTGTTTGGCTTTTACCGATGATATAGTGATCTTAAGCGAAACAGAAGATCAAAGTAAGAAGATGTTACACAAACTCGAGGAATCTGCAAGGAAGGCATGACTGATAATTCGTATGGAAAAGCTGACAGACTGGGAAATTGAACATAGGAAGATAAAGAAAGTATCCAGATTCAAGTATTTGGGTGAGTGGATAGAGTTCAATGCTCTTGACAATGAAGCGAATAAGAGTAGGACCAGAAAAATGGAATTAGCTTAAAACAATTCACACAGAACGTATACAACAAAAAAAATTGTCGATAAGAACAAAATTAAGACACTACAATGTAATAATAAGGCATAGGGAAGTCCAACCCACAACAGAAAAACAGAAGGTGAGGAGATGAGGAAAATAGAAAGGAAAATTGTACGTAAGATATTAGGTCCTAGGAAGACAGGTGATATTTGGAAGAAAGAAGGAATGAAGTGCTATACAAACAGATTAATGAACTGACTGATGAAATGAGAGACTACTGAAGTTTGTTGGACACATTCATCGGATGAGTAACGATAGGTTGGCTAAGATGATATGGGAGTACACAAAGAAATGCAAGAGCACGACAACCTGGCCGAAATAAGTTATCAAAGGTCTAACTGAACTAGGTCTAAACACCGAAAGCATGTTGGACAGAAACAAATTCCGGAAAATAGTTGACAGACAGGAAATTTCAGAAACCACATAGGCAACAGCGAACTTTGAAAGAGAGACAGAGGGAGGCTAGAAGTCAAAATATGAAGAGGTTTTGGGAGCAGAAGAGACAGGAAGACGAGAAGCAGAAGCATGTTAAGCATGGTCCATAGAAGGCCAAAACGAATGTAGCCTTAGAAAACGCATCATCTACGATGAATGGATAATCAGACTGGAAAACAGTATAACATACCCATTACAGTAAGTGTTAAAAATATTCGCCTGTAGAGAAGCGTTGTTGCGAGTGATGGATCAATCAATGATGTGCATTTAAGATTGTCAGATTGTAAGATTGTGGTTAGCTCTACGCCCGGCAGCCTTTGCCCCCAGGAATTAACCTAGTACTCATTTTTGGTGTAGGCTGCGTGAACCTCAGGGCCATATGCACCTCCGGAAGTGGAAATCTCGTTTCTTAAATTTTACGACTTTCTGACGGGGATTCGAACCCACGTCCTTCCGGGCGAACCGAGCACGCCTTTACCGCCTCGGCCAGGCAGCCTCTAATACATACATACATATATAGATATTAAAAAGAAAATAACATGGTACCCGGACCAATAAATCGTTTAACGAATCAGTTAGGGAACATGCAGTGACAGCCCTTCAAATTACATAGAATTTTTATGTCCAGCGCGGGTATTTTGTTGAAAGAAAAATAGCATGATCCCGGCACCAATACATAGATATATTTTAAAAAAGGAAAATAGCATGGTCCCTGGACCGGTAAATAGTTTAATAAATCAGTTAGGGCACATGAAGTGACAGCCTTTCAAATTACACCGAATGAGAAAAATCAATAAAACGACACCAAAGAACTTCAGCTAGCAAAGACATCGCACACGACAGTGTTAGCCACACAAAACACTTACGGAAGCGCTGCGACGTAGCAGAAATAGTAGTTGTAAAGCAGTAAAGTATGTATTCTCTAAAATAAAATATTTCGGATTATTTCTTAATCAACCTCAGATTTGAGACTTTATTTGAGTAAAAGCAATTCTTATCTTCCATTTGTGACAAATATTGCAGTGATATTTCGTGGATCAACATCATTCACACAACCATGATTTTCTGTTATTTTCGATGTGTAATATTTTACGATCTCTACTGATGTCTGTGGATTGGTGGGCGGTCATTGTCATATGCGTGTTCAAACAAGGCCGAGTGTTTCTTGTGCCCAATTGCGTTTTTGTGTTCTTTGTGTTTGATGTGAAAAATTACGATTTGCTCGGTCGATATGACCGGCATTACAATTTGATTCGTGACATTTGAGTTCATATATTCCTGATGTTGAAAGATGGTCTTCTGTATTTAAATTGCATTGTATGTATGTAGTTCGGTATTCAGCCCGAAGGCTGCTTTGATCCTCATAGCTCTGCCAACAGCTATAACGATATCCTAGGCATCACTGACGAGGCATACTAGGGAAATGATGAGTGATATAGTTTCCCGTTGCTTTCCTCACCGAGCCAGAAGTTGCTATTACATATCAGTCTGCCAAGCCCACTGAAATGCATGCACCAACTGAGGGTGATATTTTCACCCTATTAATAACAGGGACTGGTTGCATAAGGAATGGTATTACTAGCATCACTCATATAGTTGGGGACAAAACATGACGGCCTCAGTTCCTGGAAGCCAGCAGTCAATCACACCCTGCACCCTGCTGAGTTAACAAGTTTTAAGTGATCCTTGTTTGTTTTGGAGAGGCTGCCAAACCACTTTCTTCCTCACTATCTGTAGTATTAACCCTTCCTCTGTGTAGAGTGCAATAGCCGATTTGGCAACGCTGGCTGTAGTAGAGGTAGTAAATCCTATAAGTCGCTAATAGACACCGAGCTGCCGCTGGAAAGTAGTGGTGTGAGGCGAGGTCGTCATGATTTGTCCCCAACTATACCTCAGTCACTTTCATATTGTCAAAGCCAAGTATTAGACTGTGACAGATCAATGAAGGTAACAAAATTATTCTAGCCTATAGCAGAAGACATAATGCACTGTAAACACTACATATCGTCAGCAAAGGCATACGAATTTATTTATGAAATCTCTCGTTTTAGATATGATAACAAGCTTTTCGGGCTTTTATCGTGTCAGAAAATAAGGTGAAAGTCTTGTTCGTTAACAGTTGAGAAACTTAAAGAATTTCATCTTGTTTCTTGACACGGCACAAGTCCGAAAGCTTAATAAAATGTCTAAATTACGAGCCTGAACAAGTAGAATAAATTGAGTATCTGGGCACCATTTTCAGAGAGGACGGAAAATTACAGGCAGAAATAAACAACATAATTAGAAGAGCTAATCAAGTTTACTATGGTATAAACAACACAATCATAGGGAAGAAAGAAATTATTAGAAACACAAAATTGCGGGTATATCATGCCGTGTATGGTGCAAAGAGTTGGACAGTGCATAAAAAACTTGAGAGCCGTCTGGTTGCCGCTGAGATGAGATATTTACGGAAAGTTGCCGGGAAAACTCGAAGAGACCATATCAGAAACAACACAGTAAGAGATGAGCTTCAGTAGGAGCCAATAATGGATGTCATTGAGAGGAGATAATTGGGCTGGATTGGTCACCTAGAAAGAATGGAAGATGAAAGGAAAGCGAAGCAGGTGTGGCGAGCCAGACCAACAGGAGGAAGAACACGAGGGAGGCCACGGATTGAATGGGAGGAGTACATCTTGGGACTGATCAGGAAGCGAGGGAAGACCCTGGGTGAGGTTCAGAGAATGGCGCACGATAGGAGAAAGTTTAGTAAATGGCTGAAATGTCTCGATGCCTAACGGCACAAAGTGAAAGAAGAAGAAGAAATTACGAGCCGTGAAAGCGTCAATATAAATAAAAGTCTGTCCTTTGTTTCGAATGTTATTTTAAATCCATGTTTTTTGAATGTGTTTTCTACGTTGTTCGTGTTTCTTATGTTGACAACATTCATTAGCAGACAAAGTAGGGGACCCCATACTACAAAAACCTAAAATTAAGCAATTTCCTCAATTGTTCCGAAAGTTGAAGGCCTAAAGGGGCCGGAAAGGTTTCAAATTGTGAGTCTTGGATATCTCTATCATAATTAAAAAAAATACAAATTCCAAAAATCACTTCTGGCCTAAATGCAGTTCCGGATCAGCAGCCTAAAATCTCTTGTTTTTTTAACTCGCTTTCTTTTTTATTCAAATCCTAGGCAAATTAAATTATTTACATAATTCTTTCTGTATTTAATGTCTTCATCAGGCGATTTGTGATTTTTGAAAAATGTACAAGTGCTTAAGTGAAACTTTGCATTGACTCACATTAGTGCTCGTAGTGGTAGAAAAAGGCAAACTGCTAATCTAATCGATTGGACAACGATTAAGAAAGGGATTGTAATTTTTAAGCATACATAAAGAATATATTATCATACTTTATTGTATTTTATTTACCTTAAATTCGTAGCTTATATCGCTGGGATGTTTTCAACATGGTTTGGTTGCCTGGCTTTTGATCCACAAATTACAAATTTACAATTTTTGACTGGCACATATTTTTTGCTTATCATTGAGAATAACGGTGTTACCTATGGGGCTTAGGTTCTGTTGCGTATGCTTGGCGCTCTGGAAGCTCACCATTTAAGTGGAGGAGAGAATATCCCATAGATGTCGTAAGAGGCGTCTAAAGTGTGTCCTCAGAAGTGATCAATTTGGCAGCGTGGGTTGGTGACCGCTGAGTTTCTGACTGAGCCTGGCACTGCTTCCACTTACTTATGTCAGCCTCCTCACTTTCATCCTTCCTATGCGAGTTTTGCTATGAACTCATCTTCTCTTCCAACTCGAATGTTGTTGGTTTGTGGGACCTAAAGGGTCCTTCTTTTTTTTCAGCAATATTTTAATTATTAGAGCAGTCTGATCTCAATATTTCCTCTTATTAGTATTAATAGGGAATTGTTACTTACTTGTAGTTCCCCTTTAAGCAATAATCTATACCACCACGCAGTACAGGCGATTGGGAATTACAAATGGGTGAGGGGAAGCGCAAAAATTTATAGACAACTAAAAGTACGCGGATCTGAGGGAAATATGTAGGGAGAAATCAAACTTAAGAAAAAGCTATAAAATGGTAAGTTTTCGATGTTCACCGAGCAAATTTCGATAGAGACGTAAAGGTTGACAGTGTACCAGCTTAAGTGCGATCATAATAGTAATATACTCGCATCCGGGAGATAGTGGGTTCGAACCCCACTGTCGGCAGCCCTGAGGATGGTTTTCCGTGGTTTCCCATTTTTACACCAGGCAAATGCTGGGGTTATACACTAATTAAGGCCACGGCCGCTTCCTTCCCATTCTTAGTCCATTCCTGTCCCATCGTCGCCATAAGACCTATCTGTGTCGGTGCGACGCAAAAGAAAAATAACTTTCACGAAAGGAGTAATAATTACGGATGTATTACAATAAATTAAATAGAAGTTGGTCGTGATTGTACAATTGAAGAGTCATTCAGAGTTTGGCCACATAGTAACGAAATGTCATATGGCTTTTAGTGCCGGGAGTGTCCGAGGACATGTTCGGCTCGCCAGGTGCAGGTCTTTTGATTTGACTCCCGTAGGTGACCAGCGGGTCATGATGACGATGAAATGATGTTGAAGACGACACGTACACCCAGCCCCTGTGCCAGCGAAATTAACCCATGATGGTTAAAATTCCCAACCTTGCCGCGAATCGAACCCGGGACCCCTGTGACCAAAGGCCAGCGCGCTAACCATTTAGCCATGAAGTCGGACGGCTACATAGTAACAAAGTAACATCGAGCAAGTGGCCGCGTGGTTTCGGGAGATAATGGGTTCGAACCCCACTGTCCACAGCCCTGAAGATGGTTTTCTGTGGTTACCCATTTTCACACCAGGAAAATGCTGGGGCTGCAACTTAATTAAGGCCACGGACACTTCCTTCCCACCCCTAGCCCTTTCCTTTCCCATCGTCGCCATAAGATCTATCTGAATCGCTGCGACGTAAAGCAGATTGAAAAAAAAAGTAACAGACAATAGATTCGAAGTGAGTGAAACTGCCAGAGCACGCGACAAGCAGGTGACCGTACCCCTGCTACCTTTCGTGGCAGAAATGCTACAGATTCCTCCGCGAGTCTCCACTACTTGCTGTAGAGCTGTAAAATCCGGTTAGCCGTGACGAACAACATTTTGTGCGTATTTCTGCTAAGTAATTTTCTTCTTCTTCTTCTTCTTCTTCTTCTGTTTACCCTCTGGGGTTGATTTTTCTCTCGGACTCAGCGAGGGATCCCACTTCTACCGCCTCAAGAGCAGTGTCCTGGAGCTTCAGGCTCTAGGTCTGGGGATGAAACTGGGGAGGATGACCAGTACCTCGCCCAGGCGGCCTCACCAGCTATCCTGAACAGGGGCCTTGTGGGGATGGGAAGATTGGAAGGCATAGACAAGGAAGAGGAATGGAAGCGGCCGTGGCCTTAAGTTAGTTACCATCCCGGCATTTGCCTGGAGTAAAAGTGGGAAACAACGGTAAACCACTTCCAGGATGGCTGAGGACGGAATCGAACACCCTTCTTCTCAAATGACCTCCCGAAACTGAGTGGAGCCCGTTCCAGCCCTCGTACCACTTTTCAAATTTCGTGGCAGAGCCGGGAATCGAACCCGGACCTCCGGGGGTGGCAGCTAATCATCACGCTAACCACTACACCACAGAGGTGGACAAGTATTTTTCTTAATTAAAGAAACGAAAGAAAGAACTAGCTGAAAAGACAACAGTGTTTGTACAAATTGCTTTAAATTATATAATTCCTACTTTTAGGCGTCTAAAGTGGAATAATTTCTTTCTCCACAAAGTGAGACTGTGTCTGCCCCCTCTCGCTCCCCCACCTGATCGTCGACACTGTGCACCTCCAATCAAAAGAGGTCAAAATAGACATCTTGAAACCTACAATAAAACACAATCTTCCTGGTGAAAACGCAAAAAATTATCTGAGTTAAGAGCATTTTGACTGTAGGTAATCCCAAAATATGTAAATCCAATGACATCCAAAGGATATAAAGGAGACGACGTGTAAGTCTCCGGTAAGACCCCAACTAGAGTATGTTTCCAGTGTTTGGGACCCTCACCAGGATTAATAAATCCAAAGAAAAATAACTCGATTTTTTCTGGGTGATTTCCGACAAAAGAGTAGCGTTACGAAAACTTGGCAAAGTTTAGACTGGTAAGACTTGGGAGAAAGGAGACGAGCTACTCGACTATGTAGTATGTTCCGAACTGTCAGTGGAGAGATGGCGTGGAATGACATTAGTGAACGAATAAGTTTCAGTGGTGTTTTTAAAAGTAGGAAATATCACAGTATGAAGATAAAGTTGGAACTCAAGAGGACAAGTTATGGCAAATATTCGTTTATAGCAAGGGGAGTTAGGAATTGGTATAATTTACCGAGGGAGATGTTCAATATATTTCCAAATTCTGTGTAATTACAGTATTTAAGAAAAGGCTAGGAAAACAGCAGAATAGGGAAGCTGCCACCTGAGCGACTGCCCTAAATGCAGATCAGTGATGAGAAAAGGACCCTTTGTTTTATTATTATTATTATTATTATTATTACTACCTCAGCGAATGAAAGCCCATGTATGAACATTTTTAGTACATAGGCAATGACCAGCTGCTTTACCGATACTTTGTAATCTAAGAAAGAAAAGAAAGAAAGTATAGGTGTGATTGATTGATTCATTGATTGATTGATCTTTCCCATGTTTGTGCAAAATTATATTCGCTTGCCTCGTTCGAGGTGTCAGTCATTATGAGATACGCAGACAGTGAAGAATTTGTGTCTTGACGCTGCCAAGTTCCTTGTGTCGGACGCGTGAGGTAACATGCGTGTGCAGGAATGATAACATTATATTGCCAATCGTAGAGAAAGCAGCTCACGCACAATGTATAGAAGTATACTGTCTTACGAGTTACACAACCTCTTTTTCAGGTCACAGGTGCTTCACGACGAATTTATATCGGTAGAGGGCAGAGTGTTCCCTCACAGGCAACACAGCGACAGATTGTTGGCAAATCTGCGTGGAGAATCTTCTGAATATCTGATTTTATGCAGTACAGATAAAAAAACACGAAGTGTGTTGAGTATTCGATATTCAGTTCGTATTGAACTGGAGGATCCTTGATGCCCCGCAGCATTAGTTTTAAATAGTTCAGATAACTCGTCTTGATATGCCTGTAGTACTCATATTGTTTTTCCTGCACTTTTCAATGGTTTTATAAACATTTGATAATAAGCGCGCAGTTCGTAGTCAGAATTCATCCATTTTGACGCCATCACGCCGTCTGTTTGGTAAAATTGCATCCATATATTCGCTTTTTTTATCCTGAAATTCCTGATGTAAAGCTTGATATTTTGTTGTAGAAGGCTTCTATATAGAACGGTTGTCTTGTGAGCTCATAGGTTAGTCTCGAAGTAGCGTTTTTCGCCAGGCAGAGAACTTTTTAAAGAACGTGGACTTCATTCTTTGGAATACAGCCTTCGACAGCTGTTCCTAGATCATGTCTAAGGCGTATGTCATGATAGGGTCTGTTTGTACGTAAACATTTTTCTCTAAGCAGCATGTAAGTTATTTGGAACTCTCTGCCACCTGTTGAATATATTTGGCAGCTGGGAGAGGTCAGAGAATCAAATAGTATGTAGCAGGGAACAGTATTCTTCCGTGAACAGAGGAAGTGTATACCCTCTGGCTTGACGGGTAGTAATCGAACATGGCTGCATGCAATGACAACACTAAGGATGAAAATCACATATATTAGAATATTAATTAAAGTGTTAGGGCCGGTATTATAATGAAGGTTTAAACTGAACATTAAGTTAAACTGTAACTTGAGTTTAAACCGATGTTGAGTCTTATAATGGCCGGCCTAAGTTAAACTGAGGTGAAGAAGGAAATATTCGATCTTGATAGCAGTGACTTGCAAGAAAAGATGACTATCGATAATGTTTTGTTTACTTCTTGTAGGGAAAATGGCGGATAAAAACAATAAACCTTGTCCTATTAACTTGTAAGGAAATATAATTGCTTGTGCAATTAGTACAGAAAAATTTAGATAGTCCGTGAAATAGTAGCCTTATGAATCCCTTCGAAATCTCATATTGTAATAAACATACTACGGGAGGCATAAAACTGCAATGCTGTTAGTAGCTGACTGAGGGGTTCTACAGCATGATTTCTGAAATAGAAGGAAGTTACTTTATTTTCTAAAATTTACACTTTCGACATTCAAACCGTTCAAAAAGTCATTTTTACATTCTTACCTTTCGTTGCTTGTTTTATTCTAGCATCAGTTTTCTGAAATAGGGTTGTAACAGTCTGTTTTGTAAGCCTAAACCTATTTAAAACCTATTTTTCATTCCATATAATATGAAAGTGACGTCTACTTGCTTGGGAAACTTACGGTGCCCGTGGTCGTTCAATAATTTGAACCACTTCTTCATCATCGTTTTGTATTTCTTCAAACACCTCAAAAATATCTTCCAGATCCATTCGTTTTGCCATATGTATTCTTAAACTTCAGTTTAAACGGTAGATGATTGGCAGTAAAGTTTATCTCTAGTTAAACTTAAGATTATGCTTTGTAATGCACGACTAACAGATAAACCGAAGTTTAAACTGAAACAACAGTTTAAACCTCTATTATAATACCGGCCCTTAGTTGCTCAGCAACCTGCTAAGTACAGATTGTATTGCGGGTTAGGGTAAGCCTTCGCCTGCAAATATTGGAATGATCATTTAATGGTTTGATTTTATGATTACTCAAAGTTGGCTGAACATGGAGACCTGTCAATGTCTCGAGATTCACCTCCGGAGAGAACAAAACAAACATGAAGCAAATCGATCCAGTAGAACGGACGGACCGATTTGCCAAATCTGTTTTTAGTACATATGTTAATATATAGATAACTGAATAATTTTGGTGATATTTCTCCTATTGTACTGAAGCGTCATGATACCTTGTTTAATAATTCTAAAACGTAGAATTAAAATGCATTGTAACGTGCTGTTTACCTCTAAAATATACAATATAAAGATTTTTGGATATCCGTTTAACAGTTCTAAAACACAGAATGCGAAACGTTCCGATGAGCTGTCTTCAAATTCTGAATTATTATTCTTGGAGACCAGATGTTTATTCATTTGTAGGATAGAATGCAGACTTACTGAAAGGACTAACAAGTATACTCTACTGCACAACAGTTCTGCTGTGAGATTTGTATAAATGTTTGGGGCTTGGCCTGTTGGAAATCCTAGAATGTATGTTACTCTCGCTACATTACGGAAGGGTGGACTAGACAGTTCTTACCAGCCAAATTTTGCATTCTATCCTATTACTGCTTAAACTTCCTATCTCTGATTATTCTAGTGTATAGGCTTCCTACCACTGTGTCCATTTCTAGACTATGGAATTATCTCCCGGTGAGAGTTAGGAATTGCACGACAATAGCTTTAATTTAAGTCATATTTCCGAGATTTCTTTTTAAATTCCTAGCCAGATTGTACTATGAATGTGAGAATGAATGACGTAGAAAATAATTATTTCCATTCATTCGTTTTTGCATTACGATGCACTAAATCAGTAGATCATAAGTTTCCTTCGTAACTTCAGAACCACTAGTGCGTACTATATCACAACCTTACTTAATTATTTTAAAATTATTCTCAGAAGCGAATCATAATTATTGCCAAATTAATCTAATTAAATACAGAAATTAGTCAAAAAGTTTTCCCCTTTTTTTCGCTGCAAATTGTATGTTCAAAACAACACTCCCACCATCCTGATCATGAAAATGATCATAATCGTCATTTGATTAATTCGTAGAATTGGACAATCTGACCTCTATAACAAAGAATGTGGTTTTGTGTAAGAGAGGGCCAAGACCCTTAACTTCACTACTGGTAAAGGTATAAGTAAATAAATAGTAGTCAATGAATCGTAAATTTGAAGGGCATCTTAATGTCATGTTTAATAATTCTAAAACGCAAATTACAAAGTCGTTCTAATGTGCTGTGTACTAATTCTAAAACTTAGAATACAAAGGTATACTGATGTGTTATATATACTCATTCTAAAACGTAAAATTCAAGACACGTTGTTGTCATATTGAATCATTCTAAAACGTAAAATACGAAGATATACTGATGAACTGTGTACTAATTCTAAAACTTAAAAAATTCGAATGTATCTTGTCATGTTTAATAATTCTAAAACATAGACATAGTGATATTCTTTAAATTCAGTAGCGTAGAATACGAAAACATTTTATGCCCTCTTTTTTGCATGAAAAATGAAATTACATTTTGTTCATTTATTTATTTGTTACTTGAATCAAGGTGCAACAGAGCTAATGCAGTGAGCTTGCAAATGAAATCAACGGTATTCTGTGAAATAGAACTCAACTCCCGGACAAAACTATCCTTTCATCGGTCTGTTTTCAGATCAGCTTTGCTGAACGGGAGTGGAAGCTTTGTTATCTCAGGATATCTTATTCATAACTATAAGTTACAGACATGAAAGTGGTGATAATGTTTGCTGGTAAGAACAGATGGGAACAATGGCAATAGACCATTCAGAAGGACGAGATAAAACTCTTAAGTTTGTCTGGGCTCTACTGATTACCATGAATTTAGGTTCTTTTCAAGGTTAAAATCCTTACTTACTAACTTACTTATTTACTTACTTACTTCGTTGATGCAGTTCAAAAGAAATTAACTGTATTCAAAATTATTTTGTGATGTATATTTCGTTCTCCCGAATATACCCAATTAAAAATTATGTTTAGTGTGAATATAATTCTCACTCGTAGCGAAAATGGACTCCGATGTGAATAGATGACGTGTTCGGCTAATTAGTGGGCAGGGTATGTTTAAGTCACTGTCTGCACAACTAGACGTGAGTAATGTCCACGAGACAAGCCGTAATGCCAGGCTGTAAACTACAAATAGCTCTATCTACTCACCTGTCACACAACTGATTTATAGACCTGTTTTAAGAGACAACCGCCATGAAGAAGAAAGGAGAATACTGTTTGAAGAGTGTAAAACTGTTGTTGTAAGAGGAAACATCGGACATTTACAAAGCATGGACACTCCAAAATGTTCTACTCAAAGGAATCAGCGTTTGTAAATGGTCGTTTAAGACACTACCTTTCAGAGGAATGCTTTTAGTGATGTCGCAAAGTCAGAGAGTCGTCCTCGGTTGTTCGTAGAAAGTTATTCACGCCTGTCTCCAAAGCAGCTTTACAATAATCCCAGCAGATGTTCTTGTCAGTGTTTAGCATGAAGCTTCCAATGAGTCCCAAAGCGCACTTGTTTTAAAGTCACATAGATTGCTTACTTGGGTCCCGTGGACCCCATTTTGTTATAAAAACATGCTACAGGTCCACTTCCTGTCGCTTGCTTATTAGTGAATGGTGATGGAGGATATTACACTCATTTGCAATAAATAAATAAATAAATAAATAAATAAATAAATAAATAAATAAATAAATAAATAAATAAATAAATAAATAAATAAATAAATAAATAAATAAATAAATAAATAAATAAATAAATAAATAAATAAATAAATAAATAAATAAATAAATAAATAAATAAATAAATAAATAAATAAATAAATAAATAAATAAATAAATAAATAAATAAATAAATAAATAAATAAATAAATAAATAAATAAATAAATAAATAAATAAATAAATAAATAAATAAATAAATAAATAAATAAATAAATAAATAAATAAATAAATAAATAAATAAATAAATAAATAAATAAATAAATAAATAAATAAATAAATAAATAAATAAATAAATAAATAAATAAATAAATAAATAAATAAATAAATAAATAAATAAATAAATAAATAAATAAATAAATAAATAAATAAATAAATAAATAAATAAATAAATAAATAAATAAATAAATAAATAAATAAATAAATAAATAAATAAATAAATAAATAAATAAATAAATAAATAAATAAATAAATAAATAAATAAATAAATAAATAAATAAATAAATAAATAAATAAATAAATAAATAAATAAATAAATAAATAAATAAATAAATAAATAAATAAATAAATAAATAAATAAATAAATAAATAAATAAATAAATAAATAAATAAATAAATAAATAAATAAATAAATAAATAAATAAATCGATCGATCGAATTTCCCTTCGGGGAAATCAAATGATCATGAATATGCCTTTCAATAAGTGGAACTCAAATTGATAACGAATAATTTATTTGCGTCTAACGAATGGTTCTCGAGAGACATCTATATGGAATGGGGAGTGGACAAGTGTAGGATTCAGTGCGTTTAAAGTGGGGAAATTTATTCAGAGCCTATGAAACCACCACGAATAAAATAATCAGTTCTCTAGCGTACGATGAGATGAGGCCTCTTTGATAGAAGAGCCTTCTATGTCTCGCTCAGTCATGGCCATCTGTGAATACTTCAGATCACAGCCTGCAAGATCACATCGACCATCTGTTCCCTGACGCTCCTCTTTGATACTATAAGGCGTGATCTAAACGTTTCCGTTTGAGGGCGTTGCTGCAAGGGACATGCAACGTAGCGCGACATGTAGGCAAAGAGATAAGTGTGGCAGTCGTGTCGTGCGTTAAATGTGACCACGTGAACTATGGTGACGTTATTAGCAAATGCGTCCAAACAGGACCATCGTGCTGTTATTCTGTTCTTGGCTGCCGAAAGACAAACACCGGTGGACATTCATCGGAGAATGAAGACTGTGTATGAGGCAGCATGTCTGTCGAAAACTACCGTTGTGGAATGGTGCACCAAGTTCCGCGCGGGTCGCGTTTCGACACAAGACGCCGGTCGATCTGGGAGGCCAGCCTCATTCTTTATGGACAACAACAAGCGGGCGGTGGATGATCTCTCCTCATTGGATTATCACGAATTCGGTCCCTCAAACAGGTCTTGAAAGGTCGACGCTTCCTCTCGGACGAGGATGTGCAGTGTCGTGACCTACCTGTCCTGAGAGACGTTCTCGTAGGTTGGTCACCAGGCCATTGGATGTTGAAGTATTACCTGACCTGCCGAGCGGAATGAAGGGAGGTAATTTGTAGGTATGACTCGTCCCGCAACTCCCGAAATAAAAGAAGAAGTTATTTCCCTGTCCTTTATTACTGAGGACACTAAAACTACTATGTACAGTATATTTACAAGTCTGAATGTAATTATGTATAGAGAGAGCGAGCTTGTTCCACGCGCCTACTGTTCTACTACGCGTCTATCTGAATCTTGCCCTGCGGCACTTGGGCTATGCTCGAACTGAATCTCGTTCTGACAAGTACGAACTACTGGCTGGAAGAAGGCCCCGCGCCATCTTGGCCAGGGATTATATCTCTGCTTCTGAACTCAAAGTTCTATCCCTACCTCCTACCAGGGGTTGGGTCTTACAGGCATTACCAAACTGTTCATCCAGTCCGTGGCGCCTTCAAGCAGCTATTCTCAAAAGTTATCACAGTAAGTGCTGCTACCTAGGCACTACTGTCTTCTGTCTTACTTTGTCCTCATCTTTCCTTGTTTTCCTAAGTGCATCTGTAATGGCCTTGACTGGCCGTGTACTCGGCTTTGTTCCTTTGTCGGGCATCGGGCGGGCCGCCTGGCCCGCTGGCATACTAGCTCTGTTTGTCGATACACAGTAAATACCTTGTTGTGATCAACAAGTCCCCGCTCTTAGTCAACACTTGTGTAAGCGCACTTCACAAACTCTCTCCACTACATGTAACTTCTTGAAATATTTCCCTTTTCTTACAGTAACTAAATCTGACTATAATTATTATTCAATTACCTTAATGCTACAAGGTGTCTCCTGTCTTTGATCATCATTCTAACACTAATTAATCTCCTCTGACACCTTAAGCTCAAGACTCGGCTGCGAACCCCGGCTGCCTTCCACCTGGCAGTCCGCCGGTTCGAGTCCGTGGGAGGTCGGTACACGACAGCAGCAGGCGATTACGGACTTCTTCACGCTGTAGGGCACGGTGTTTTACCACATGGGGATCTTCAACCTGGTGCGTCGGTGGGATGAGTGCCTCAATGCTCGCGGAGATTTTGCCTCATTGGCACCCCGATGCAGGACTCTACGACCATCGAACGGAAAATTTTTGATCGCCCCTTATGTATTTCTCAGTCATGACATCCATCAATACTTCACATGTCAGCCTGCAAGACCATATCAACCATCTGCACACGAACTCCTCTTTTTGACAGTACGAAGTCTCTGTCATGGCCGTCCATCAGTACTTCACATCACGGGACGAGTTGGCCGTGCGGTTACGGGTGCGCAGCTGTGGGCTTGCATCCGGGAGATAGTGGGTTCGAACCCCACTGTCGGTAGCCCTGAAGATGGTTTTCCGTGGTTTCCTATTTTTACACCAGGCAAATGCTGGAGCTGTACCTTAATTAAGATGGTGGTGGTGGTGGTGATTATTGTTTTAAGAGGAATTACAACTACGCAACCATCCTCTATGTAACACTAATCAGAGAGAAAACATGGAAGGGGTTGAAAATGAAGGTATCGGCCAAAAGAAGACAAGGGCCACGAAGAGCGTGAAAATTAAAGACTCCCTAGGCCTCCGTACGTAATACCGACGGGATCGGAAAAGAACAAGAGTAGATAGACCAAGGGGGGGGGTCGCATAGGATAGATGAAGGTGAGGAGCCTGGCACAAGTAAGTGGAAGCAATTCTAGGACTCGGCTGAGGGCCCCGTGGTTGCCAAACCACGCTACAAAGTTCAGAGCCTTTGAGGCCCTTTTAGTCGCCTCTTACGACAGGCAGGGGATACCGTGGGTGTTATTCTACAACCCCCACCCACAGGGGGATCTTAATTAAGACCACGCCACTTCCTTCAAAGTCCTAGGCCTTTACTCTCCCATCGTCGCCATAAGACCTATCTGTGTCGGTGCGATGTAAAGCAAAAAAAAAAAAATCATTGCACTTTATCTCTTCCTCCTCTCGTTTTCACGTTAAATTTAAATTATCTAAATTGAATTTGTTAAATTCGTTTATCAGTTGATTGGGACGTCATTATAGGTTTTCTGCATGTGTACAGTAAATTGGATGATGGGATTCTCCATTTGAATGTTAGTCGGTCAATATATTGTCTGCAGTACTTGTGTGTCCTTTTAGACACCTTCTCTCTTGATAAATGAACGTCTTCTTCTTCTTTTCTACCGCTTTTCCCCTGTGGGGTCGTGGGTGCGAACTGTGGCGCACATGTAGATTTGGCCCTGTTTTCCGGCCGGATACTCTTCCTGACGCCAACCCTATATGGAGAGATGTAATCACTATTGCGTGTTTCTGTGGTGGTCGTTAGTGTAGTGTGTGTTGTGTGAATATGAAGAGGAAAGTATTGGGGTAAACACAAACACCCAGTCCCCGGGCCAGAAGAATTAATCAGGGGCGATTAAAATCCCCGACGCGGCCGGGAACCGAATCCGGGACCCTCTGAACCGAAGGCCTCAACGCTGACCATTCAGCCAATGTGTCGGACTCTCTTGATAAATGAACATTTATATTTATTATTCTGTTATTATTATAGATCGAGTTTATGGGTAGAGCTCGAATGTGCAATTATTAATAGGCTGCACAACAGTTCTGCAATGAGATTTGCATAAATATTAGGGGCACTGCCCATTAGAACCTATAGAAATTATGCTACTCTCGCTACATTGCGGAAGAGAGTTCTACTAGTCAAATTTGTTTCCATTTTAACGTATTACTACGTGAACCTCCGGGCTGTGCTTACGAGTGTAAGTTATATGTAGTGTTTGTTATTGAGTAGGCGGTTTCTGTTCGATTTGAGAAATAATAAAAATGCTCGTGTGGCAGAAAAAGAAAAAGCGAGGGAATTTGTAGTCAAAAGAGGAGGTGACAAGTGTCGTCATTGTGTGTATACCTCGTATTTCGGGCTATAAATATCTGAGAAGTCACGTTCGTACTTTCTCAATTGGCAGGATTATTCTTGTTATACCTTTGATCTAATGTCTCATTTCCTTACATGCCTGCTTGTCCTCCTTTATTCTCTGTCTGCAGTCGATTTGGACCACGAATTTTAGTTTGCATTCTAAATTGCATAGAAACTGATTTTATTTAATGTTTTGTAATGAAATTAATATTCCTTAACTGGATGTACTTTATTGCACAGAAACATTCTGTTGAATAGTTTGACAAGATTCCCGTAGGTTTTCTTGAATCCATTTTTCTGAAAGGCTGCTTTCATATAACCACATTTTCGGAAACAAAATTCTGGAATCTGACAGGTTTCCAACCACGTAATTTTAAAAACTAATACAAATCACGCGTAAGTGGAAAATCTTGAATGATTATCACATTTTTTCGGATAATGGTACATACTGAGACTGTACATGATATAACTGTGTCCAGAATGGCGAAGGTACTGTATTCGACACGCCTGTGCTTGATACGTTGGAAACAATGAAACTATAATTTTCATCC
This sequence comes from Anabrus simplex, assembly GCF_040414725.1. Taxonomy (NCBI): domain Eukaryota; kingdom Metazoa; phylum Arthropoda; class Insecta; order Orthoptera; family Tettigoniidae; genus Anabrus; species Anabrus simplex. The sequence continues at coordinate 45,411,892 of NC_090276.1, read as the reverse complement.
TCTTCTAAACTACTGTTGTGAACATGGTTGTGTTATGTCAATTTACATGTCACATGCTGAAGATAAAATATTAATTCAGAACTTTAATGTACGAATTTTGTTTCTCATCAGCATGAATTAATAGAACCAACTTTTCAGTACCACCGTCTACTTGATTGACTCTTGATCTCCTTAGCACTGCTACAGCTGTAAACAATTGGATAAAAATTGAGGGGCTCACCTTAAAGGTGCCACAAGAAATCAGTATTTTGTAGTCATGAAGTGCTGTAAAAATTTTTTACTTCCAAATATAATCACTCGCTATTCATGAGTGTGTTTCTCAGATAGAATATTTCACCCTGAGGAGTTTAAGTGTATCTCTCGTGAATTTCAAATAACTCTGGAAGGGATATAGGTAAGGCTAGATCACTGCGTAATCCCTCTCTCTTCTGGTATATTTCCTTAAGTTTCCTTGTTCACGAAAAAACACATGACGACATACTTTGTTTTGCAGTATCTGAGATAGTTGAGGTTCTGAATCGTCCAGAGCAATAACTTATGTATTAGATTCTGTATCTGCTTCTTTTCTGTTTGGAGGATGAGGCAGGCATGCTCATCCCACTGTTTATGCAGCTTGACCGGCTATGTAAGAAAAGAGTGGGCTGTACTTCATTGGAGAAAGCAAGGTGTTTTAATCCTTGGTATTACAGGATTTTCTGCCATGACGGAAACAAAATACGACCGCTTAATACTGTTATTTATAGTATAGCGAAACCTGTAGACGAGTGTGAATAATGGACATGTTTTACTGCTTGCTCTATCAATATTAAATCAATATAATAAGTGAGCTACGTTTTGTGGTGTGAAAGAAAACGCTCTGTTCATTATTTTTAAACAGTTGTTATGTGTTGGAGGTAGGAGAGTAGAGTGTATAAGATTTACAGATGATATGGTTGTTCTGGGAGAAAGCGAACGTGAAATGATACAAATGTTTGACGAACTCAACAGTAAACTCGAAGAATATGGAATGAGAATTAATAAGAAGAACACCACAAGTATGATAATTGGAGGAAGAGTTAGAAGTTGTCTTATTAGTATAGGGGGAGAAGAAATAGAGCAAGTCAGTAACTTTAAGTATTTGGGAAGTATGATCAGAGATGATATGTATTGCACGACATAAATTAAGAAAAGAATTGCCATGAAATGAAATGAAATGTCGTATGCCTTTTAGTGCCGGGATATCCCAGGACGGGTTAGGCCCGCCAGGTGCAGGTCTTTCTGTGTGACTCCCGTAGGCGACCTGCGCGTCGTGATGAGGATGAAATGATGATGATGAAGACAGACAACACATACACCCAGCCCCCGTGCCATTGGAATTAACCAATTAAGGTTAAAATCCCCTACCCGGCCGGGAATCGAACCCGGGACCCTCTGAACCGAAGGCCAGTACGCTGACCGTTCAGCCAACGAATCAGAATTGCTATGACAAAAGAAGGCTTTAAGAGAAAATCGAAATTACTTTGTGGGCCACTATTTGAGGAAAAGACATGCTAAGTGTTATATTTGGAGTATAGCGCTGATGGCGCAGAGACATGGACATTGCGAAATGAAGACGAGAGAATATCGGAGACACTAGAGATGTGGGTATGAAGGAGAATATAACAGGTGAAATGGGAAGACCGGGTAAGGAATGAGGAGGTATTACGAAGAGTTGGAGAAGAACGAAGTATTTTGGATATCATTAGAAGGAGAAAAATGAACTGGATCGGACGTTGTTTGAGCAGGGACTGTTTTCTGAAAGAAGGAATAGAAAGAATGGTGAAAGGTAAACGAGGAAGGAAAAGATATGAAATGTTGGACAATATCAATCGAAAGAAATATTCGGACATGAAAAACTTGGCGCAGGCCAGGCAAAAGTGGAAGAGGTTCATCCCATGACAAGACCTGCCATAAGGCAGAATACCCGGAAGATGACTTGTTAAAATAATTTGCGATCAGACATAAGGCGCAATAAACAAGAAGTACCTCATGAATTATTCATTATATTCTTACAGGTACTGCACTGAACATAGCTGGGAATCGAACCCGGAACCCCATGTGACCAAAGGACTGCACGCTAACCATTTATCCATGGAGCCGGACTATTCGACAGTGTATAATGCCAACAATTAGTAAACTCAGTTTAGAACGAGCTTTCTTTGCGCGAAGTTATGGTCCGTATTGAATCGAGATTTACAATGCTATCGTCGGGGCATGATGTCGTGTTCCAAGATGTTCGAGCTAATCAGAATAGTATGCTCTATATATATTTTATATTGTACTAATAGTTCTTATATATTCATCCATCATACCTTGCAATAATTTTCTCAATGGCTGATGATGGCACGCGAGATGCCGAAACCGGTACCATAATGTGTATAATAAATGTGTGATGTCTTAATTGAATCACTATGTCAGTGTATTGAATAGGTGGAAACATTTTATCCTTAATAAGCATTGTAATAATAGGCTTGTCAGTTGTGCGGTTTGATATTTTTCAAACTTTATTTGAATAGTTTTTGATGTAATTTTGTTCGCATATTTTCTGTGTTTCAATCAAATAATTTTTTATAACCGAGACTTCGGGGTCGGTTACATAGTATAGTTCTGTAGTTACTGAAAAATGAAACCAATCTAAGTTAAGTAAAAACATCTAAGTAATTCAATGTTGGCAGTTCATAAGCTCAGCCGTTAAACCATGGAGGCAGTCAAATAACACCTATTAAACATTACTTTTTAATAAACTTACAATGACTAAGAACCCCATTTTTTATATAACTTGACAGTATATTGCATTACTTATACGTGTTGTAATTAAATTTATGTTGAGTTATTGACAGGTTTTACATTTTATTTGTGAGGCAGAATTTTTATTTTGGCAGGTGGATTCGTATCACTTTTGTTAAACCCTTGGTCATTGCTGTTTTCAACGCCTACGAGGTCTTCTACCCACACATCACGGCCGTAGTCAGTTAATCTCAGGACATGTTCCAAATTAAATAGTTTAAATTTCTCCGCGAGTGCACTCCAGTGGATCAGATCCTATCTCACCGGTCGCCGGTAGTCTGTACTTAATAACAACAATGAATATTCAAATTGGCGTACGGTTGACGTAGGAATACAACAAGAATCTGTACTGGGCCCCCTATTTTTCTCTTTGTATATAAATGGCATATCTTCCGGATTAAAACACTGTAAATACCACTTATACGCTGATGACCTACAGATATATATATATATATATATATATATATATATATATATATACAGCAAACCCGAAAACCTACACTCAGAAACACGTCACCTGAATGAAGACTTGATGACCATAGATATATGGGCCAGAAATCACGGATTAAAATTAAACCCATCAAAATCCCAGGCAATAATTATTGGTTACCCTAAATTACTTTGCAAACTCAATCGAACAGCGTTACCACAGTTGTCCATAAGTGGTACTCCGATACAGTGTAGCCAAAATGTAAGAAATCTTGGTATAATATTTGACATCTGTCCTGGTCTGCCCAAACTATATCTGTGTGTAGAAAAATATACGGAACGCTACGCTGTCTCAGTAAATTCAAATTCACTTTCCCTTTTAAACTAAAGAAAATTCTTGTTGAAATACTCGCATTACCTCGTTTTGATTATTGCGATATAGTTTACAACAACCTAGGAGTATACTGGGGAAGGAAATTACAGTGTGCTCAGAATGCTTGTGTAAGATTTATCTGTGGACTTCGTTACGCTGACCATGTCACACCGCCTTACACGCGGCTCGGGTGGCTTCGCCTGCAAGAACGACACACACTTCATACTCCTTGCTTCTTGCATACTATTCTTAAAAGTTCTCAACCAGCCTATCTCCGTGATCGAATGAAGCTCCTCTTCACAGACCATAACAAAAATACCTGATCCTGCAGCACCATGTGTTTATCCCTTCCTGTACACAGAACAGCAATCTACACGAAATCATTCACCGTTACCGCAGCCCGACAATGGAATCTCTTACCAGTGGACGTCAGAAGCATGTCCAGCAGCTTAGCTTTTAAACATGCCTGTGTCGAAATACTAGGTAAACATGCATGTATCATCAAATTATGACCTGAAAACACCTACTCCTACCGCCTCTTCATCATCATTTCCCTCTTCCTTTCACAGATCTTCTTCTTTTCCTTCTTACTAATCCTTCTCTTCACCTCTCAACTGAAGGCGATATTTCGGTGTACTGTAGAAATGTATATATTTTCTAAACCTTTTCTTAAGTAGTTGTTATAGAACTCATTATTCATAATTATATTCTTAATGTACTCTACGTACGATTTATATTATATAGATGATATGATCTTTTTTAAGTGTGGTTACTTTTGTTAATGCTATTACTGTTATTATTGTTCATATTATCATATTACTATAATCAGTGGTTATTATTAAGTGTTCTAGGTTAAGACTGGTTAAGTGTAAGAAAGGGAGTACATCCCTAACTTTGCCAGGATAAATAAAACATATTACTTACTTACTTACTTACTTACTTACTTACTTACTTACTTACTTACTTACTTACTTACTTACGATCTAAGCCGACGGTCACGGATCCTCTCATCGAGTTTAGCCACCCCAGTCTGAGCTCTGATGATGTTGATTTTGTGAACAAAATAAAATATTATGCAGAAATTTAGTGTATGAATTTTGTAGACATATGCCGTGTCTAGAAAAGAAGGCGAAACTCTTCACGTTTGATCCGCCTCTTCAGAAGAAAATCTCGACTTCTAAAATAATGAGGGTTTGAATTTGAGAAAGCTTTACAGTAGTGGTAAGCTCATTCACCACATAGCTTGGAATGAGCCATCTGGTGATAATGAACGTGCAAATCTGGAAAACACCGAAAGGAAATAACAATAGAGAAAATACAGGGAACGACCTACGTAAATCCTTAAAGTCTGGCAACCACGTATTACTTAATTAATAACCAGTGACACTCTTCAAATTGTAAAGATTTCTACATATTTCCACAGCTTCCCGAATAATCCGACGATAGGGCGCGTTCAGCTATTACTAACTTGTCTGGCTGGTTAAAACGGATATTTTCTGGTGTTCCTTGATGCGAGTCCTAATGGACCGGTATGTTTGACCAATGTATGCCTTGCCGCAAGTACAGGGAATTTGTACATCCCACGGTGTAATAGGGGGGACAATTTGTCCTTGTTTTTGCCTGAACTGTGAGCAATTTTAGTGACGGTGCCAAACACGGTTTTTATATTGTGCTTGCGGAGGACCTTGGCAATTCGGTCTGTGGCATTATGAATGTAAAGCAGGTAGGCAGTTCCCTTCACTTCTTCTCTTCACCTCTCAACTGAAGGCGATATTTCGGTGTACTGTAGAAATGTATATGTTTTCTAAACTTTTTCTTAAGTAGTTTTTATAGAACTCATTATTCATAATTATATTCTTAATGTGCTCTACGTACGATTTATAGTACATAGATGATATGTTCTTTTTTAAGTGTGGTTACTTTTGTTAATGCTATTACTGTTATTATTGTTCATATTATCATATGGACCGGTATGTTTGACCAATGTATGCCTTGCCGCAAGTACAGGGAATTTGTACATCCCACGGTGTAATAGGGGGGACAATTTGTCCTTGTTTTTGCCTAAACTGTGAGCAATTTTAGTGGTGCCAAACACGGTTTTTATATTGTGCTTGCGGAGGACCTTGGCAATTCGGTCTGTGGCATTATGAATGTAAAGCAGGTAGGCAGTTCCCTTCACTTCTTCTTTCTGTGAGCTTTGATGAGTTGTCCCTCTCGAACCCAGGGCTCTATGAGTCTGTACATCGTTGTAACCGTTACTCTTGAACGTGTCTTTGAGTGTGTCCATCTCCTCCCGGATATTTGATAGGTCAAAAATTCGTGTCGCTCTCGTGGTGAGCGTCATGTGATTGCCCTTTTGTTTGTACTGGATGGTGGTGAGAATTTGCATGGAAATAGTGATTTGTGTGAGTAGGCTTACGATAGGCGTCATGCCCTAAGGAGCCGTCCTGTTTCTTTTGTCTATCGGAGCATTCTGATTTGTATAGAGCAGTGGGATTGTTCTGCATTTATGGCTGCAGCACAGCATTTGGTACTGTATAATGCAACCAGTGGAACGTCTTGATTTTCATACTGATTAGCATTTGCTTATTGCAGAAGACTCCTTTGATCTCACTATTTTGCATTCATAGAGCATTCATCCTCGTTCTCGCTTCTTTATTAATGCAGCCATCATACTTCAGATAGGATCTTAAGTACCGAACACAACCTGCTTTGGGCAATGGAATTAACTTGGATAACCGGAGGATGGATGAGTTTCTAAGTACTCTGCTTGAGGACTAAGAATGATGTAATGCATGGTATCAGGTGATAATGATGTAAGATCCTATTCTTTACTAGCGTTGAAATCACCGTAGGTCACGAAGCCTGCTAGTGAATGGCAATGTTTTCGCAAGTCATGTGTCTTTAGAGATGAGATGAATCAGGAAGCAGAGTGTCAATGACAGGTGATGTAATCTCTACGGCAAACACACATTTTCGATAACAAAGTCCACATTATTGTGTAAACTTGGCGCTGAAATTTTGAATATACTCTCATCCTGATAATGACCCATGGAGGGAAAATATTTTGCTTATTGCTTTTGAAGACACATGTGTCACTGGAACTTTTGAATTATATGTGATCAAAACTGAAATGTCACGAATTTTGTCTAACGAATCTCCCTGGGCAGTGAGATTTGAGGCAATTATAGTTGCAAATTTGGTATTACCATTGGTCATGAAGTAGATGTGTGAAATGCCCGTTTTTGCAAGTCATATATCTTTAGAAGCGACGTGGATCAGGAAGTGTGAGAACGATGGCAATTGAAACACCGGATCCCGTGTGATCTCCGAAGTTAAGCAACATTGGGCGTGGTCAGAAGTTGGATGAGTTGCCACGCGCTGTTGGGGGAGGGGTAAGGGAATGGAGGAGCGGAAAGGAACTGGCCACCCTACCGCACGTAAACTCCGGCTCAGGAACACCTCTGCGGAGGTTCGGACCTGCCTTCGGGCAGAATACACCCTTACCTTACTTGCTTTTTTTAAAGAACTCTACAGTTTTTTTTATCCATCAGGATAGCAGTGATAAATGAGGCAAATTCACTAGTGCATTTACCCCCTCCCGATGACACTACAGCCCTTGAAGGGCCTTGGCCTACCAAGCGACCGCTGCTCAGCCAGAAAGCCTGTAGATGACGAGGTGTCGTGTGGTCAGCACGACGGATCCTCTCGGCCGTTATTCTTGGCTTTCTAGACCGGGGCCGTTATCTCACCGTCAGATAGCTTTTCAATTCTAATCACGTAGGGTGAGTGGACTTCGAACCAGCCCTCAGGTTCAGGTAAAAATCCCTGGGCTGGCGGGATTCGAACCCAGGGCCTCCGGGTAAGAGGCAGGCACGCTACCCCTACACCACGGGCCCGCTGAACCGAAGGCCAGTACGCTGACCATTCAGCCAACGAGTCAGTGTACTCGTATTTACACACCTGAAATTTTTTCGAATATTGTGGGATTAGCCACGTTATGTAGCAGGGCGTGTGTTCTCCTGTTGTGATTGAGAACACTGTATACACACAAGTAATTCAGTTGCTTGTTTATAATATAGCATATGTCGCTGGCTACGGTCTGTGTTTAGCCGGGTGTGAACTATGCCATTTCAGGCGAAGACTGGTGGTGATGTATACAGTGCAGTACGAGTTTCAGGTAGTGTTTACGTTTCATGTGCAATGCGTGTTTCCGAGTTTGACTCAGCCAGAATAGTGGCATTGAATCAAAGTGGACATAGGCAAGCAGCAGTATCACGCATCTTAGAAGTTAACCAAATTTCACTGTAGATCAGCCGCAATCCCTTCTTGGAAAGTTTCTTCATGTGTCAAACCAAGCGTGAGGGCGTAAAGGATGGCGGCGAGACAGACTAAGACAATAGACAGAATGAAGCACCATCACGCCCTGCCAAGAGCAAAGGACTAAGGAGGATGATTCCTAGCATGAAATATTTTTCCAGGGAAGTACTTCTAATTACGAAGTAGAATAACCTTTGTCCCATTATGCTCCTTTCCGAAAGGATTTTTGTCTTCATCTGGTCCAACACTTCCTTTTCTTTCCAACTAATTCTGACTGACTACAGTATTCTCAGCAGAGGTCGCCAACATAATCATCATCAGTTGGTTTACTCATTGCTGAGCGTCGTGACCTCATTTCTTCACTTCATTAGTAACTGCATCCTTAACGACATTTTTCCATCCTGAGCGGTCTTCAGCTCTTCTTATGATATTGTGAAGAGGTAGACCGGTGATCTTCTTTGCTTGGTCTAACCATCTACTTGTTGTTCTGCCTTTTCGTCTAGTGTCTTCTATTTTGCCTTGCAGAATGGTATTTTCTAAATTGTCTCCTTCTCTCCTCAAAATGTGTCCCAGGAACTTGAGGTAAGTTTCACTAACGAGGGAAGATGAACGTTTTGTAATGCTCAGTTCTATAATGGAGGCATTTTTTCTTCTTTCTGTCCAGGGTATAAGGATCGTTCTCCGCCAACACCACATCTCAAAGGCATCTATTCGGTTCTTGTCACTAGCCTTCACAGTCCAGGTCTCACAACCGTACAGGAAAACAGAAAACACCAATGATTCCACCAATCGTATTTTCACTGTTTTGGATAATGCCCGGTTCTGCCAGATCTTTGTAAGTTTAACCATTGCGGCACGACCTAGGAGAATCCGTCGTTTTATTTCTTTATCACAATTTTCCGTGTTATTATGGAGCCCAGATATACACAATCATTCAGCAACTCCAGATCCTCTTTCAGGCATCCTGTTATTTGGATTGGAATTTGACTTTGTCGGTTGATAACTATTTGTTTGGTCTCTTTTCATGTTAATTTCTAGACCACAATCCGTACTAATGATTGCTACTCTAGAGAGCAATTCATCAAGTTCTTGTCCACTTCCTGCAATGAGTGTAGCATCATCAACGAAGCGTAAATTGTTGATTTTCCTACCACCGACTGAAATCGCCAACACCACACCTTAAATTCATTGATATCCTCCAGTCAGCTTTGTTCAGAGTCCGTGTTTCGCAGCCATAAATAACTACAAGGAAAACAATCACACCGACCAGTTTACATTTTGTTCTATGACAGATGTCCTTGCTCTTCCAGATAGTCGAATTCAAGGTTACTCTTTTTCAGACTTTCCACGGATATTTCTCTCTACAGGAAAATTTTCTGACCAATGGTTTGAAGGATATGATATTTCGTATCGCTAGGATATGCAAACTATATACACTCATAAGTAGACTTAACTAGATTTTCAAAAGATAGATAAGGATCACTCACCGTTGTTTTTCAGAGATGGGGTTGTAACACTGACATGCAAAGAAATTATGTTTAAATTAATTGTACTATTTGTAAAAGTATCGAAGAAATTTACCTCAACAATAACAAACTAAACATAACAACAATCAACAAAAATCAGCGGTCACCTGTGTGTTCTGCAGAAATGTCAAATTTACAACTTTTATTTACACTGTTCAAACAATTTACATTTATCTTACTAAATAAGGAGCATTCGTGGCTCAGGCGGGAGCGCGCCGGCCTCTCACCGCTGGGTTCCGTGGTTCAAATCCCGGTCACTCCATGTGAGATTTGTGCTGGACAAAGCGGGGGCGGGACAGGTTTTTCTCCGTGTACTCTGGTTTTTCCTGTAATCTTTCATTCCAGCAAACTCTCCAATATCATTTCATATCATTAATCATTCATTATTCATTGCCTTAGAGGAGTGCGACAGGCCTCGGCAGCCGGCACAATTCCCATCCTCGCTGCTAGAAGGGGGCGTCATTCATTCCATTCCTGACCCGGTCAAATGACTGGAAACCGGCTGTGGATTTTCTTCTTTTCTTTCTTACTAAATAAACCCTGACAAGTCACACTGTAATTCAATGTGATCTGCAGATTTAAACTATCTTCGCTTCTTTCGTTATTTAATTCTTTGTTTGATATGGAAAATACATAGTTATTTGAATCAGGAATGCTTACGAAATAGGAAATGGGTATACAGTGTTCATACTGGTGGTATTCATTGGAAAGAGTTCACCGAAATAATATTAACCATTTTTTCTTCAGATGATGCAAACTTCTGACTACTGTATTTAGTGTCCTTAAGCTATCTCCAAGTACACACATTCTTCGTGAAGATGGTCACAATTTCATTCTATATATATTTCAGATATATCTACTTCACCTTTCGTAATACATTTCAGATGGTTTGAAAACTTTAATAATGTATTCAAAATCAGAAAGCGTAAATGGAGGAGAATTTAAACACATCATTTCTTTCAGAAATATATATATTTCGATTTTGGCCATTGACCGCGGAGAGTAATACTGTGCATTCATCTTGACCCTTCATTTCTTGACTTCCAATAGTTCGGCAAGCCTCCGTGGCTCAGGCGGCAGCATGCCGGCCTCTCACCGCTAGGTTCCGTGGTTCAAATTCCGCTCACTGTATGTAAGATTTGTGCTTAACAAAGAGGAGGTAGGACAGGTTTTATCTCCGAGTACGCTGGTTTTCTCCGTCATCTAGCATTCCAGCAACACTCTTCAATATCATTTCATTTCATCTGTCAGTCATTATTCATAGCCCCAGAGGAGTGCCACAGGCCTCGGCAGCCGGCACAGTTCCTATCCTCGTCGCTAGATGGGGCTTCATTCATTTCTGACCCCGTTGAATCTGAAAAGAAGCTGCGGATTTTCATTTTCATTTTTCAATAGTTCGCCATCGTTTTTCTCTGCTGTTTACTCCTCTTTCGTGTACAGATTCCTCTTCCAATTCTTCTCCTAAAAACCCTTGAAATTTTGTATCACTCTTCTGAAAATCGTTTTGACTGGTAATTATATCTTGTATTTAGAAAATATTATGTGAGATAAAAGTAATAATTTTCCAAAAAGAAAATTTCAGTCAAATGATGAAATGCAGAATTTTTAAAAATCTTGTGCGATGTTAGTACGCGACACGCCATTTCCTCTTCAAACAGGGGAAATCCAGCATAATTTTGGGCCGTCTGACAAGTCTAATAATGCGATATGGACTGTATGTAACGAATCGCACTGGTTAGTTATGATGCAAGATCATTTCTTACCCAAGCATTGAGATCTCTACAGGTCACGAACTCTGATAGTGAGAGGAAGCCTTTTTTGCAAGTCATGCATCTTGAGGAATGAGGTGGATCAGGAAGTGGGAGGAAGAAGAAGAGGAGGAGGGAGGTATGATGGTTGATGTAATCTCGGTTAGAAGATATGCATGCCGGAAACACATCCATTCACGAAGTGTATAAGGAAACTGGTTGAGTTCTTCTAATTTCAAGTGTGTGCCCCACTTCCTGGGCTGTCAAGCGCAATTTCGTGGTGAAACATCTAAGGGAGAGATAATGTGAAAGCTGCATGACTTAGTCTCGATGTCTTAATCTCTTCATGTTTTACTCACTCTTGATCGAAGGAAATTATTCACGCTACTCTTCTTGCAAAGAACTGCGCATGCAATTAATTTCCACTCCGTTGGCTGCATTGGAAAGACTGTGCGATTATCATTTACGGTGTTCAGTACATGTTATCAACAGCAACGTGTGATGTAAGGAAGGAAGGAAGGAAGGAAGGAAGGAAGGAAGGAAGGAAGGAAGGAAGGAAGGAAGGAAATAAATAAATAAATAAATAAATAAATAAATAAATAAATAAATAAATAAATAAATAAATAAATTAATTAATTAATTAATTAATAAATAAATAAATTAACGTACTAAAAACCAGTAAACTGTCCTCACTCTTTATTCATTCTTTAATAACTAAAATCACTTTCTCCTTACAACCCTTACCCTCTTCTCTATTCAACGCCATGAGTTAAGTAGGGTAGTTGATTAGAGACTTGCCTCTTATGCTCAGTTATGCAAAGTAAAAAAATGTTTGGTGTTTAGAGGAACCCATTTCCATGTGAGCTACTTTAAATTACCGGCCAATAATTCCGAGCATAGGTTTGTATGACGGTTAAAAGAGCCTGAAATTAAAAGGGCTGATGATTTTGTTCCCTTTCCCTTTAAAATAACAAATAGTAGCACTATGCATCACATTGTAGGAGATCTCACACCAACATCATTTAAAGTCACACCTAACACATACACACACAGAGAGAGAGAGAGAGAGAGAGAGTAAGACCCTGGTGTGAAAATAAAGAACTAGAGGAAGGAATAGAGAACTAGAGAAAGTTGAAAAGGAACCCATTATTAAGTAGGCAAGGAATATGGACAAGGAAAGGAACCAATTGGAAAACAAAGAAGGAAATAGAAGGTGAAAAATAAAAGGAACGAAGTCAGAGTGAAGAAACAAAAAAGGGAACATGAACAAAATTATTTTATTTTCAGATTTAGTAAACTAAAAGTAGTTTTTGTTGCCTCATACATGGACGCTCCTCTATGCCGGCGAGGTCTTCTTAGCAAACGCTGAGCATGAAAATCTTGAAGGGCAAACATGACAATGGAATGATCGGCTCAATCAATTCGGACTTGGCCTGAATACTAAGAGGATGAATATTGGAACGTGGATGCCAAACAGATGGAACCATCATCATCGGTGGAATAACATCTGAAGGAAGTGAAGCACTTCATGTACCTCGGCTTCCTAATATGTAGTGACGGGTATAGTAATCAGCATGCTCTTGCACCTGTAAATACCACTTGGATGAAGTGGCGTCAAGTGACTGGGGTCCTGTGTGATCGACGGATCCCCCTTTGTCTTAAGTCGAAGATGTACTCAACTGCATTACACCCAGTCGTCCTCTATGGGTCAGAATGTTGGCCAGCAACAGCAAAGCACGAGCAGATACTGCACGTGATGGAAATACTCCGGTGCTGTGTGGGGAGTTGCGCCAGTTAGTGTGAAACTGCGGACTTAGATGGTATGGACACGTGGTATGCAGCAATGACGACTCAGTGTCAAGGATAGCCTGCACCTTGACCCTAGTAGAGGGAGACCGCGTAGTAAACCCAGAAAGAGGTGGATGGATCGCATCAGGGAGAACATGGAGTATATGGACGTCACCCATGAGGATGCCTTGGATGGGGTCAAGCGGATCACGCCACAGTGCGCGAATGACGCTAGGAAGAAAGAGAAATGAACTGAAAGTAGATGAGTAAATTAATTATTGGTTATTATTAAAAGAAAGTGAATTTGCTTTAAATTCAGAGATCAGATCATTTGAGGTTCAGGAAAATAATGTGGAATGACAAATATGTAAGTATTTATTTAATTTATTTATTTATTTATTTTTATTTATTTATTTATTTATTTATTTATTTATTTATTTATTTATTTATTTATTTATTTATTTATTTATTTATTTATTTATTTATTTATTTATTTATTTATTTATTTATTTATTTATTTATTTATTTATTTATTTATCAGGGCCTCGCGCAGTGTCGAACAGTTAACCACAATGTGTTTGCATCTAAAATAAAATAATAACATAATTAAACTATTTAAAATTGAAAAAAATAACTAGAACGAAAATGAATTTGAATAAATCACAAACTAAATTAGTATTAAAACTGACACAATTTAAATTACGTTTAAGACTTGAACATCAAATATTTAAGATTATCAGGGTTACAGCTCTCTCTCTCTCTCTCTCTCTCTCTCCAATCGTTCCACTCATGACTGAGTATCGTGACCCAAGGATTTTGTTGTTTCTTTTATAAGCTGATACCATTCTGTTATTCGATCTTGCCGGGCTGAGTGGCTCAGACGGTTAAGGCGCTGGCCTTCTAACCCCAACTTGGCAGGTTCGATCCTGGCTCAGTCCGGTGGTATTTGAAGGTGCTCAAATACGACAGCCCCGTGTCGGTAGATTTACTGGCACGTTAAAGAACTCCTGCGGGACTAAATTCCGGCACCTCGGCGTCTCCGAAGACCTTAAAAAGTAGTTAGTGGGACGTAAAGCAACTAACATTATTATTATTATTATTGTTATTATTATTATTCGATCTTATTTCGATCAATCATCTTTTTCCGACCCGTCCTTGTGCCAGAAACGTTTCCGTGGTCAATTAATTTTTGAGGTTTTCATCCTCTCTTCTCATAATGTGACCAAAGAATTTCAGGATTCTCTGGTACACAACTTGGCATAGACTTTCTTGTATTCCAATTTCCTGGATGACAGAATCATGTGTTCGCCTGGCTGTCCACGGTATTCGCAACAATCGTGTTTTAACCCAAAACTATGGTTTCCCATTGAGATAGCTAAGCAATATTCGGAAACGCAATCGTCAAAAAATTACCAGTGTTTCGCCCCAATGCGGCATGAGCACGTTCCCGAGAGCAAGTGGAGATGCACTTCTCCCCTAGTACATCGTCACTGCATTGTACTTATAACATGTGTAGTTTGCGGTGGTGTCGCCACCGGCGTGCTAGCCGGCCAGTGTCTTGGGAAGCTGCGGTATCCAACTGATGAGCTCATGCCACACTGGGGCCAAACACTGGTAATTTTTTTTGACTATTGGGTTTCCTGAATTTTATTTAATCGCGTTTTATTTTGCGTTGCAGTGAATATACGTCTTTAATTTATATTGCATCATGTTCCCAAACGTTACAAGTAATTGCGAGATGGATGCTGCACCCTGAAATATCATGAAGTCGTATGAACATTTACCCTACGGTCGATCGTTTACGAGCTAAGTCTGTTTGACGTATTAGCTCCTAGCCCTTTCCTATCCCATCATCGCCATAAGACCTATCTATGTCAGTCCGACGTAAATAATATTGTTAAAATAATAATTTTTATGAATTTTCTTTTGTAGTATTTATCGATAGGACCACTAATATCATAGATTTGAGAATTACATTTTAGGTCTTCCCCTATACTAGCATTTCACGCAGCGTCAGTACAATTATGTATTGCCTCTAGACTTGTAGAGCCTTATTCGCCGACTTTTTTTTTTACAATTGGCTGTACGTTGGTAGGAAGCGTTCGTGGCCTTAATTAAGCGTTTTCCTGGTGTAAAAATGGTAAACCACGAAAAACCATCTTCACGGCTGCCGACGGTGAGGTTCGAACCGCTATCTCCCGGATGCAAGCTCACAGCTGCGCACACTTAACCGCACGAACAACTCGCTCGGTATCCCCGCCCCTCGCCCCCTTCCGCCCGAATTTACATGACAATTTTCATTAAATTCTGTTCAGCCTGCGTCCCAGTGTGCGCTCAGCCTTAAGCATTGTGTCAGTAATCTGTAATTTTTTAGGTATTTTAATCTTTGTAGGTATGCCAATTTTATTCTGAAACCTTGCTGTAATCCGGAATGCCGCGAAGGTGTTTTGATTTTTTAATAAATAATCTATTAAAATTTATGTCAATAATTTGCGAGGTAATCATTTAATACAAAACTGTCATTTAGGGAAATTTTATCTTGGGGGTACATCAAAGTGTTTTAATGAGTGAGGGGTACCTTGTTAAAACTTTTGAGAGTCTCTGCCTTAATGGGTAAATCAATGAAATACTAGCGTATGGTGTGATGAATTTAATTTTGGAGAGTATCATCTTCAAGTCCATCCGAAGAATCAACGCGTCAGTGAGTCATATTTGCACAAAGGAGCTCATAAATTTCTCTCAATGTCCCTCTCACCACGTTCTGAGGGTCGGAGGTTAATCTGTCTGTGATGAGGATGAGACACTCCACTCCACAGTGAAACTAATGGTATGTGGCCAGCAGCAACTTTCAGTTTCCTCAAGCTCTAATCTCATCAGCAGTGCGTTGGGAAAGAAAAAAAAAGTTCAGGTTAGGTATCCGTTCTGACGAAATTCATCACTGTCTCCCTAAACATGCCTCCGATTTTCTGTTTTAGACTTTCACTAAAACTTAATTGCTATGAATTTCAGAGTTAGTGCAGCAATTAGTCATCTGAAAAAGTGGCGATGCACGAAGTATTTACTCACTTTTTAAGAGTAATACATATTTTTATTTCCAATATTTGAAGGGAAAGCAAGAGGAGAGGCTGCACGTGTTAACGCGCTACTGCTATGGAGCTAATTTTTGCATTCGGGAGATGCGCGGGTTCGAAGCGGAAGTGTGCAATTTTTCCCTATCGAGCTGGACTTCTTGACTTGGGAAGAAATGTGAACAAACCCCAACTGCTTCGCTCGCTTGCTGCCGTTGTTCAGTGGCATTGAAGTTGACCTTGTTAACAGGCCTGCAAGTGATACTGAAGGAGCGTTCCTTGTATGTGGATGGCATAGAAATTAATAATACAGGTTTGTAGTTGTATCAGGTAAAAATCAATGTTGACAACAGTAAGTTAGCCCCCATAAACAGCATTACATTTTAAGGTGTAAACGTAACATTGTTCTTTCTGTAACGCTAACTTCAAATAGAGTTAAAAGCAATTGATGCATTCCACCATGGTGAAATCATGTATGACTGTATCCATGAACTTTTAAACTTTTGAAATACGCATTCCTGTTTCGCGCTTATTTGCGCTAATAAGGTAAATTAATTTATTTCAGTGGTGTCGTACAGGCTGTCCAGGGGGCATTATAAGGTATGGTACCAGAGCAGCGCGGAGTGAAGGAAAGGAGACTATTTTAATATATATATATTAGGAGGTCCGAATTCCGTGCCCGCACCTAATTTCTTTCCCCTAGGGATTTCTATTTAGCACTGTTGGTACCTAATATTTACCCGCTCGGACACGCGTATTCTCATCCCGTTGTCTTGTTGTGAGAGTTGGTAGCGTGCACCACGTCCAGTTTCCGTGTACAAGGAGGATTCACTTTTCATGCTGAGCTCAGTTAGTGTTACATTCAAATTAAGAGCCTGTTAATCCTAGGCTGAACACTGATATGTGTAAAAAATACTGGACTGTATTTCAGTCGTGCGGTGTAGTTCCTGGCGTGTAACCGCTGAGTTGTTGTAGCGACCATTTATAATAAATCCGGGTATGTTCGTAACTTCGTCCCCCTTCATTTTACTTGTTATCTATGCGATTTATTATTATTTTCAGGTGGGAAAACGCAAGCAGTGGGATAAGGCGGCGAAGGAAAATGCTATTAAGGAAGTGAGGGACAAGATAATGGGTTACAAACGTGCTGGTAAAGCGTTGAGCATCCCACGAGCAACGTTGAAAGATTATGTAAAAGAAAAAGTCCGTTCTTATCGGAATTTGGAACGCCTGGAAGGTATGCAACCCTCTTAGCGGCTTGGGCGGACAGGTTGCCGGTTTAACTCCTAACAATTCCAGTACAAGGCAGTGTTATCACTGCTGTAGAGAGGGTTGTGGCCTTCCTAGATTGTGTGGGCTACAATGTGAATGGACTAATTCCCCCCCCCCCCCCACACACACCAAGCTAATTAGGCTACTTGTTACTTACAAGGGAATCCCGCCACTTTCCCGTGTCTCACATTTTAAGAAACTTTTGTAATAATGCTTATACTGAGGTACAGTAGCATCCGTTACGAAGCTCTTTATATATCAAGTTATTGAAAGAAAAATCTTTGAACTTCTCCAGGTAGTCACGAAACATGAAATTTCTGTTAGTAAAATGTAAGACGTACATCAGGTTTAAACCTCATCACAGCACAGTTCCAATCAGAACATGCATCTCCTTTGAACAAAATAATAATTAGTATAAATTACCCGTAAAACGGATATTTAAGACGCTGAGGGTAATTCACGGTTACATAACTGAAGAACACCAGCACAGCTAATTATCGCACCAGGAACAACACACCATTAAAGCATTTTCATCTCAATTATCTACACTGCAGGTTCCTGATACGTTAAAATGAATATCTAGAACAGAGGTTCTTCATCTTCTGTAAAATTGCACCGCTCACTCATTAATAGTTCAATCTACCTCCACGAAAAGAAATCCCTAAATGATTGGTTTAAAATCAAATCATCATAAATGTTTCTCCTGGTCATGGCCATCTGTCAATGGCTGCTAATTTCAGATTACCGCCAGACGTAAGACATAGCCTGCACGGTTGCTAGGTAACATTGTCTGACCGTCCATCTATACTTTACATCACACCCTGTGTGTGGGGGACGCACATGAATAATACACCCACGGTATCCCCTGCCTGTCGTAAGAGGCGACTAAAAGGCGTCCCAGGGACTCTCAACTTGGGAGCATGGGTTGGCGACCACGGGGCCTTTAGCCGAGTCCTGGCATTGCTTCCACTTGTGCCAGGTCCTCACTTTCATCTATCCTGTCCGAGCTCCTCTGGTCAACTCTTGTTCATTTCCGACCCCGGCGATATTATGGCATTCGAGACCTAGGGAGTCTTCCATTTTCACGCCCTTCGTGGCCCTTGCCCTTCTTCGTCCGTTACTTCATTTTTCGAATTGACGGATCCCTACATTTTCCTTCTTTTTTCTCTTTGTCTAACCTCTGTGGGTGGGAGACGCAGACGAAGAATACATCCACGGTATCCCCTACCTGTCAAACGAGGAGACTGAAAGGGGCGACCAAGGGATGATTGCATCAGAACCATGAAATTACTTGTGATTAGTACCATCATGCGGGAACACATGGGCCGCCTTTACTTGCGAGTAGTACCACTCTGTTAGGTACTCAATAGTTTTGTGATACATAGCAGTAGAGTGGGCTTCACTGTGGATTTCCAGTACCTGTGATTAGTACTACTATATGAGGAACACCACTGGAATACCGGCGCCCGTGATTAATACACCTAGGTGAGGAACACTATGTGTTTGCGTTGCCTGTGAGATTCGCCATTATGTGAGAAACATCAGAAGTCTGCGTTACCTGTACGACGTACAATACTTGTGAGTAGGACCATAATGTTTGTAACACCGTGAGTTTACGGTACCTTTGATTAGTACTGCAACCTGAGAAATACAGTGGTTCTCCTTTACTAGTCATAAGTGCCATTAAGAGGGACCGTTGCCATGGATATTGAACTCCTTTAGACACCAAGCATGATCGATTCAGGATTGTGTTTTGGAAACAGTCCCTTGGTCCATAATATTGTTTCAGGTCAGGTGAGGCATTGCGGGTCGGATCCACTGATTGTCTTAAATTCATATTCATTCCTTCATTCTTCATCATCACGTTTTGAATTCTGGTCAGTGGGTGAATTTTGTACTTTTAAATTGTCATTGCATTTCTTACCATTAGGAGCCGATGACCTGGATGTTAGGCCCCTCTAAACGACAAGCATCATAATCATCATGTACTCTACATCACTGCCTGCACGGTTGCTATGGTTACACTCCCGTCACACATTTTGTCGCGTCACGTTACATAATTTTTTGGATGACCCTCGGCCATATGACATAGTTATGTCAAAATATGAGTACGCCTGCCTGGCTAATTATTACGGCGGTTTGAATTGATAATAAACTTTTCTTTTAAATACACATCGTAAACACGACAAGATGGGGAAATTATGATAAATTAACATAGTAATCCCTATTCGTATGAACGTTTTCCCTCGATACTGTTGGGTCCTCAACATTGCACGCCACTCTCCATTTTCTCCTCTTAAGGACATCACCAGGTCTGACATCCACGATATTCATGTCTTCCTTTAGACGATCGAGCCACGGTTTCTTGGGACGGGAGCGTGGTCGATTTCCTTCTGAGTTGTACTGTACAGCTGTCTCAGTAACTGTTCAATCTTCTTTTCCCATGACATGTTCATAACATGAGAGGCGATCTTCTCGTAACTTGTCCGAAATTGGTGCAACTCCTATCAGTTATCTGACATGGTTATTTCTGACGGGGTCGAGTTTTGTAAGTCCTAACGACTGGATATAATTCTTCATATCAAAGAATAATCAAGTGTGGGTAATTTTTAATCTTCATTCTGGAATTCAGAGTTTATGAACTGTCAATATTTCAATGAGATGTATATGCTTGCATGGCGTCAATTTTCTGGGCCAGGTGCAACATTCAAGTGAAATCTGGCTCCAAATTTAGCTCACTGTAGTACTGTACTTATTTTTCTGGTACACCATAATCATCAATCGTAATCATCAAACTCTTTATTAGATACGTTATTGAAAAATTGACTTTAAATTTAATGACACTGTTAGCGATATGAGGATGTATTAAAGTAAATTTATTTAATTTTCTTCGTATTTATTTCTATATGTTAATTTCAATTTCTCCTGAAAGCTGCCCGTGTACCCCACTAAAAGCCTCAGGCTTACCCCTAGGGGTACTTCTAGCAAAGTTTGAGAATCACATGACTAGAACATTTTAATACGTAATATGAGAAGCCACAGGAATAAAACCTGTTTCTTGTTAGCATTTGCTATTTGGATGAACACAGTTGATTATAAATGAGATGATTATTTATTTATTTATTTATTTATTTGTTTATTTATTTATCTATTTATTTATCGTATGGCTTTTAGTGCCAGGAGTGTTGGAGGACATGTTCGGCTCGGCTTGTGCAAACCTTGTAAGCTAGGCCCTCCGAAGAGGGTGGGTGGCATCTGCCGTGTTTGGGAACTGCGTGTTGTTGTAGTGAATGGTAGTGTTGCGTGTAGAGTGTGAATTGCAGGAATGCCGGGGACCGTACACAACATCCATTCCCAGAGCCAGAGGAAATAAATATTTCAGGTTAAAGTCTCTGAACCGATCGGGAATTGAACCCGGAACCTTTGAACATCTTACAAAGACCCTCTAATTAAAAATAAACTTACCGGTATAATAAGTAGACAATTAAATTATTTATATCCTTGCATAGTTTTTAAAAAAGATTTGTAATAGAGAAATAATAATAATAATAATAATAATAACAACTTCAGTGATAATACTAAGGGAACACTAGTGGTAAAGCACTGAAAGTGGAGTACAGCATGTCATTGACCTGACCAGTGTTGAGCAGTCACGTAGTAGAGGGCAGTTGACTGGCAGCTGTTTGGAGTCGAGCAATTGAAGGAGCAACCGTTTCTGAAATGCCTCGCTGGAGCTGAAACAAGGCAGGACTTCATTAAGATAAGTTCCAATTTCAAATTCCTAGGTGTTTTGACAGAAATATACATAAATATTTCCAAATATTGAAAGTGACTGGTGGAATCTGATGATGTTCTTTTAGGAAAGAAATACGTCATCCTTTAATAGTGTGTATTTTTATTCCTCCGTTATTAACGTTTTTTACATTCATGTTCTATCTATCAAAAATATCAAAAAAGGCTTTCACGGCCGCAGATCTTATAATCACAGCAATAGAACCAGCTTTTGGGTGGTTAGGCCGTGTGCATTATGCAGAGTTTCGTCCAGACGTGCCATTTGGACTCATCAGCTGGAATGGCACGCCCCTCCAGGACTCTGCTTAGCAGTGGCAGACCAAACTGTGTGGCCACGCCGTGTTAGCAAATCAAGTTTGCTAACCTGCTAAAGGAGAAATGACTTCTCCGTTTAAAAATGCTCCCCCATTGGAGATACAATATCAAAAAAGGCTTTCACGGCCGCAGATCTTATAATCACAGCAATAGAACCAGCTTTTGGGTGGTTAGGCCGTGTGCATTATGCAGAGTTTCGTCCAGACGTGCCATTTGGACTCATCAGCTTGTGTGTTAGACTGAAAAGCTTTTAAGTTAAATAAAACACAGTGTAAAGGTGCGTCCACATCAAGATGTTCTCGTTAACCTCGTTAATAAACAGTGTTAATGAACAATGTTCATGGACATTTCTGTATGTTAATAAACAAAACTTGTGAATGAAACTTTTCATTAACATTTCGTGTTTTCGTTAACATTTCTTCTAAAAATTGACTACCGTATCGCAAGCGAAAGTTGTAATATACAGTACCTTTAATTCTGTATGATATTCCTTTAGCTGTGTTCTAATATAGTTTCATTTCCCGCTTCGCTCCTCGCTGAATAAACTAACATCCCATAATCGCTTGTATGCCATCAAAATAATAGTATCCTAACTAGATAGATTAAATGATTTTCTTTATTTCGTACCTTTATTAGTTCCTTGATTTTTTTTGTATAAAACTTCAAATTACTCAGACACAATAGCTGAAATTGCTTGTTTTGATACTCCAGACAAATAGGTATATAAGTGAAATGTCACGAGTTTTAAAGTTATAGGTTATCTATTAAAATATCTATAAAAATAGCCTGTCATTAACGGAGCCTGCTTTCCGATAACCTGTATCATTACTTGCAATTTCAGACCCAATTACTGTCAACAAGAACTGAAAGTCACGTGGGGGCATTCTCGAGAGAATTTTGAAAGCTTGCTGCATCATGAATTAAAAGTCCTGGCATACGTTTTCTTTCAAAACTTAATTCTGGTTCTATTGCTGTGATTATAAGATCTGCGGCCGTGAAAGCCTTTTTTGATATTGTATCTCCAAAGGGGGAGAATTTTTTAAACGGAGAAATCATTTCTCCTTTAGCAGGTTAGCAAACTTGATTTGTTAACACGGCGGGGCCACACAGTTCGGTCTGCCACTGCTAAGCAGAGTCCTGGAGGGGCGTGCCATTCCAGCTGATGAGTCCAAATGGCACGTCTGGACGAAACTCTGCATAATGCACACGGCCTACCACCCAAAAGCTCGTTCTATTGCTGTGATTATAAGATCTGCGGCCGTGAAAGCCTTTTTTGATATTAATTCTTCTCGCCTTTCCAGTATTTTTCTTTGCGACACTACGCGTCTGCGCTTTTCTCTAATTGTACTCACTAAAATAATGAAAGCTAAAGCTGTAAGTATTTTCTTCTTCCTGGCCCTATCAATTGTAACCTCACAAACAGCTATTTTAACGTGGACACAATGTTGAAGAAGTTTGTTAACAAAAGTTAATTAGCATGTGGAGAAATGTTTTCATTAACATTGCTTTTAAACTTTGGTGTGGACTAACCATTATGTGTTCGATCTACTCTGTCAGTCTACTGTGCAGTATAGCATGTAAAGATACAGAACTGTTCCCTTACAGGAATTGTTCAATGCAATACAGGAACAGAGTTAACTGGGTCAACAAACCAAACGAAATGCAATTACTGTGCAACGAGCCACCGGAGACCACGGGTCATTTTTACCAATATATTCACAAGCTCTGAAATTCTCTCGGGGGTGTTCGGGTTCATCCTGTGTATGTCCGAGTATGTACAGTATATATGTATGTTTGTCATATTAGATATTCCCGTAATTTTACCTGCTCAGTAGCTCAGACTGTTAACGCGCTGGCCTTCTGACCCCAACTTGGCAGTTCCGATCCTGGCTTAGTCCGGTGGTATTTAAAGGTGCTCAAATACATCAGCCTTGTGTCGGTAGATTTACTCGTACGTAAAGTAACTCCTGCGGGACTAAATTCCGGCACCTCGGTGTCTCCGAAAAACAGTAAAAGTACTTAGTGGGACGTAAAGCCAATTACATTATTATTATCTGCTCAGTTACCAGTTCAGGTATGCTTTAAAGCACGTTTTATGGCGTGCATAATTATAATAAATGTTACCATCGCAGTTGGATCCGTCTTGACTTCCATTAACTTCGGTTGCAAATTATATATTTTACTTTTAATCTATTCTTATTTGTAAGTTTTCTTCCCGACAGCAAATATTTATTTTCTATTTTATATGCTCACAACATATTTCATTTCGTACCCCCTGTGGGTTCGGGGGGCGCTGAGGAAGACTATACCCACATTATCTCCTGCCTGTCGTATGAGGGGACTAAAAAGGAGGATCAGGGGATGATGACATTAGAAACATGAGAATACTTGTGATTAGTACCATTACGTGACGAATCAATCAATCAATCAGTCAGTCAGTCAGTCAGTCAGTCAGTCAGTCAGTCAGTCAGTCAGTCAGTCAGTCAGTCAGTCAGTCAGTCAGTCAGTCAGTCAGTCAGTCAGTCAGTCAGTCAGTCAGTCAGTCAGTCAGTCAGTCAGTCAGTCAGTCAGTCAGTCAGTCAGTCAGTCAGTCAGTCAGTCAGTCAGTCAGTCAGTCAGTCAGTCAGTCAGTCAGTCAGTCAGTCAGTCAGTCAGTCAGTCAGTCAGTCAGTCAGTCAGTCAGTCAGTCAGTCAGTCAGTCAGTCAGTCAGTCAGTCAGTCAGTCAGTCAGTCAGTCAGTCAGTCAGTCAGTCAGTCAGTCAGTCAGTCAGTCAGTCAGTCAGTCAGTCAGTCAGTCAGTCAGTCAGTCAGTCAGTCAGTCAGTCAGTCAGTCAGTCAGTCAGTCAGTCAGTCAGTCAGTCAGTCAGTCAGTCAGTCAGTCAGTCAGTCAGTCAGTCAGTCAGTCAGTCAGTCAGTCAGTCAGTCAGTCAGTCAGTCAGTCAGTCAGTCAGTCAGTCAGTCAGTCAGTCAGTCAGTCAGTCAGTCAGTCAGTCAGTCAGTCAGTCAGTCAGTCAGTCAGTCAGTCAGTCAGTCAGTCAGTCAGTCAGTCAGTCAGTCAGTCAGTCAGTCAGTCAGTCAGTCAGTCAGTCAGTCAGTCAGTCAGTCAGTCAGTCAGTCAGTCAGTCAGTCAGTCAGTCAGTCAGTCAGTCAGTCAGTCAGTCAGTCAGTCAGTCAGTCAGTCAGTCAGTCAGTCAGTCAGTCAGTCAGTCAGTCAGTCAGTCAGTCAGTCAGTCAGTCAGTCAGTCAGTCAGTCAGTCAGTCAGTCAGTGTGCATTACCAGGTCACCTACATGTTTCTTAAATATTTTCAAAGAACTTGGAAATTTAGTGAACATTTCCCCTGACTATTCATTCCAATCCATCACTCCTCGTTATATAATTGAGTATTTGCCCCGATCTGTCCTCATGAATTCCAACTTCATCTTCATATTATGAAATTTCCTACTTTTAAAATCTCCACTCAAACCGTATTCTTCTACTTAAATCATTTCACCCCAACTCACCACTGACAGCTCAAAACATAAGTTATATTCGAGCATCTCGTCTCCTTACTTCCAAGTCTTCCCATCCCAAAGTTTGCAAAATGTTAGTAACACTACTCGTTTGTCGGAAATCACCCAGAACAAATCGTGATGCTTTCCTTTGAATTTTTTCACGTTCTCGTATTAAAGGGTCCTGGCGAGGGTCCCATATACTGGAGCCATACTCTAACTGCGGTCTTACCAGATACTTATATGCCCTCTCATTTACATCCTTACTACAACCCCTAAATACTCTCATAATCGTGTGAAGAGATCTGTTACCTGTCTTAATATGATTACCCCACTGAAGATCATTCTTTATGTTAACACCTAGGTACTTACATTCTTCCCCATGAGGTACTATCAACATAATAATGAAATCTGATAGGACTTTACCTCTTGGTGAAACATACAACTTGACGTTTCATCCCATTTACATTCATACCATTGTCTGCTGTCCATCCCCCTGCATTCGCTCACTATTGTGCAACTGAATACTGCTCTATACAGTATAACGTCATCAGCAAATATCCTTATCAGTGATTCTTGACCTTTGCTCATATTATTCATATATATAAGAAAACATAAATGTCCAATAATACTGTCCTGCTATGGGTCGACATTACTTGCGACTAATACTACCTTGAGAGGGACACCATGAATGTAGGTTACTTAGGAACAGTACCACTATGTGAGGAAAATCATGGGTCTGCGTTGCTTGAGAATAATACCATTACGTGGGTTTGTGTTGCCTGTGGGCGTTGCCATAATGTGCGATATATCGTGGGTCTACATTACCTATGATTATTATCACCATGCGAGAAACACCATGAGTCTACGTAACGTGTGATTAGAACCGCTATAGGGGGAACGGAATAGTTCTGCTTTACCAGTGATTAGTACCATTATGAGGGGCCGGTGACCTGAATTTAGGGCCCCTTTAGAAAATAAGCATCACCCCAGTAATTAAGACATTATGAATTGGATCCATTGATTGTTTTTTTCCACGATCATTTTTTTCATCATCATTCGTTTTTAGATTTTTGTCAGCGGATACATTTTGAAGTTTTAATTTTAATTTCGTTGGACCTCGTACCTTAATGGGCCGATGACCTAGCTGTTAGGGTCCTTTAAACAACAAACATCATCAACATTTCATTACATAATATAAAAATTAGTAAGAAAATATTCGGTGTATTAAAGATTCTAAATAGATTATTAATATATGTCGTTATATACGCGTATTAATTTGATTCTCTGATAATTATGAAGCAGAGGTTTATTACGAGGTCGATTACCGCATCCGAAAACCATTTCACTTTCTCATGTTATGAAAAGGAAATAAAAGAAGTGATAAGACGCTGATCTGACCAACGGGTGGTCCACTAATTTGGTGGCAGGAAATTACCCACGCATCTATTGCTCATAAACTTTCACTCGCATCTCCTCGATGACCGTAGCTAAACGACCACGAGCTGAACTTCATTATGTATTACTGAGGAGTCACGTGAATGAACGTAGAAGTAAATATTCAGATATCCGTAGCTAATTTATTCCTCAAGGCAGTTACGAGTATAGATTTCTCTTATAACTGATAATATGGAAAATATTTACAGATTTAGTGTGGTATCACACTCGCCTCCTGAGCAATGTTAGGGTATTATTTAGGCTGCTGGAAAACAATATTTATTTACCTTCTTTATGGTTATCTTTCTTTCCCCATCTGGATTCATTGGACAGAATTCGTATATATATGTATATTTACATTACTGCCTTTCTCAACGCACTATGTTCAAATACAAGCCATCCAGCTGATATGTTTTGCAAAGACATCGCCGAACATATAGGGTGAATCATAACTATCTTCTACTACCGTTTTTCCCATATATGTGGTGTTGCGGGTGCGACCTGTTCCGCACATGTAGATTTTGCCCTTTCTACGGCCGAATGCCCTTCCTAACCCCATTCCTATATGGAGGGATGTAATCACCATTGCGGGTTTCTGTGGTGGTTAGTAGTGTGGTGTGTTGGCACAAATACAGACACCCAGGTCCCGAGCCACAGGAATTAATTGAACGCGGATCTAACTCGGGACCTTGTGAACCGAAGGCAAGAACGCTGACAATTCAGCCTTTCATACCTATACCGACAATAAATCAGCGATGCTCTTCGTGTTATGTTAAGTAGATGGCGCAATCGGATTGGCGGAGAAAATGTTTCTTTTCACGAAAATGAGCTTGCTTTGTTATTTCCGTGTGCGCGATTCAAATTGACGAACTTGTATTTGCTACGCCAGTGCACAAGTAGCAAAGTGGGGATGGGGTTAAGAAAACGATTAGCTAAATGCTAATTGCATAAACATTAGGGGTCCGGCCCATCAGGACCCCTAGATTTTATGTTACTCACACTACGTTACGGAAGAGCGGCCAAGTCGGCACTTCCTAATAACAAAATAATAGATCGCATTCTAACCTATAATTATAACGACACCAAAGAATGTAAACCTCGTAAAGAGTTTTTTTAGTTTTAACGTGAGATACTTGGACCGATAACGAAAATGCTTAGTGTGGAGTTTCCTTCTGGACGGCTGTAACACCTGGACGTTCAGGAATAAACAGAAACAGACACAATTGAAGCATTCGGTATGCGGGCTTGGAGGAGAAAGAGGAAAATAAAACGGGTGAATGAAGTGAAGAATAGTACAGTACTGGAAAAATCGAGGAAAAAAGTGAAAAGAGAAATTGATAGAAAATATAATGATAGGGAAAAACACTTGCAATAACAGTTTTTGAAGGCACAGTGAATTGGGGAGGTGGGGGAGATGCTACGAAGGAGACGAATAACAACGTCGAAGGAACTGAAACGGGGAAGGTAAGAGAACTACCAAACAGTTGGCCTGGGACAGGAGAAAATGGAGACAAGTATGGTCTCAGAATCCTGCCAATAGGAAGAACAGCTGGTTTCTATGATGATGATGATGATGATGATGATGATGATGTATGGTATATAAGTTGTAAATTGGACTAAATGTCATTTGAAGATCAGAATTATATAGCCCTATTAAAGACTTGTTTATTTTTCCAAGGCGACTGTTGCCCTTTAACTGGGTATTACATTATCACATTTCTACGGTAGCATCATTCCCAGTCATATTGCTTGGATTTCTTGACCGGCTTCGGTATGTCTCATATCAAACAGTTCTTATGTTTACTTAATAATGCTGGGAGAGAAATCCTCTAGTTGGATTTGCGGGGAATTGAACAAAGTATTTGAGATTAAAAGGCCGACGCATGAGACGCTCATGCTGTCAAAAAATGAACAGAAAGTATTCCGAACGTGAAGTAATATTTCATTCACGGACGCACCTGTTCACCTCGTACTTTCACCTGAAAATCAGTCTTCATTTAAATAACTGCGAGTTCATGCCGACACGTCTCTTCAAGATTAAGTTGAGGACCTTCAATAAATAACTTTCACCGAATACTGTCCTGGACCGAATGTTCCCGTTGGAGGTCACCCACTGCTATAATAAGCAGCTTGTCACAACGAGTTAACAAACCTGCGCCGTAACAGGAGATTGAAACGCACATTTGAGATGGAATAGAAAGTAGCAGCGGAGCTGAGAAAGATAAAGAAGTGGAAGGTGACGCGTTCACAAGAAACGTAGAAGCCCACCATTATAAGTAGAGCCCGTATTTTTCTGCAGTAATAGGTTAGAATGTAATCTTACTGAAGCGAATAACAAGTATAGTCTAATCTGCACAACGGTTATGGTATGAGTTTCGCATAAACATTAGGGGTTCGGCCCATCAGAACCCCTAGATTTTATGTTACTCTCACTACATTACGGAAAGGAGGCCTAGTCGGCACTTCGTAATAACGAAATAATAGTTTCCATTCTAACCTTTTACTGCATAAACATCTGATGTATAATTATAAAGACACCAAAGAATGTAAACTTCGTGAATAGTTTTTTAGTTTTACATTGAGATACTTGGACCGATAACGAAAAATAGATAAAACTGAATTATACTGCCCTCAAGCGACCATTTGTTAAACCATGCATATCTGAGTAGGTAGAACTTAGTGTGAAATACTCGTTGGTCATTGAAAGTGATTAAACATTTTAGATTTACTTGCCTCTGAAAGTGTAAATCCTCAGCCTGTTTCCAGTCAGAACGGGTCAGGAATGGAATGAATGAAGCCCGTATCTAGCAGCGAAGATGGGAATTGTGCCGGCTGCCGAGGCCTGTAGCACTCATCTTGGGCAATGATTAATGACTCAGAGATGAAATGTGTTGATATTGGAGAGTGTTGCTGGAATGAAATATTACAGGGAAACCCGGCTTGTCCAGCACAAATCTCACATGGAGTGACCCACGGAACCCAGCAGTGAGAGGCCGACGCGCTGCCGCCTGAGTCACATTAATACACAACGAATAAAAATACAGTAATAAATAATGAGATGTTTCGTTCTTAAAAGGACATCATCGGATTCTGTCAAGTCACACTCAATGTTTTGAAATATTTGTTTATGTCTGTCCAAATATCTATAGTATGAATTTGAAATTTGGAAAATTTTCTCCACTTCAGCATTAAGAAAAGGAAAAAAAAGGAAGATTGTCGTTTTTAGGACATTTGAATCGAACGAATAATGAGAGGTTGACAAAAGAAAAATATTTAATAAAATGATAGAGTTAAACGTGCAACAAGCATGGTTTACACAGACATGTTCCGAGCTGTCAGTGGAGAGATGGCGTGGAAAGACATCAGTAGACGAATAAGTTTGAGTGGTGTCTTTAAAAGTAGGAAAGATCACAGTATGAAGATGAAGTTGGAATTGAAGAGGACAAATTGGGACAAATATTCGTTTATAGGAAGGGGAGTTAGGGAGTGGAATAACCTACCAAAGGAGATGTTACATAAATTTCCAATTTCTTTGCAATCATTTAAGAAAAGGCTAGGAAGACAACATGTACCTGGGCGACTGCCCTAAATGCTGATCAGTAGTGGTTGACATTGAATGATTTCAAAGAAGCAAACATTAATATAATAATTAATTTCGTGTGGCTATTTCTAGCCGAGTGCAACCCTTGTAAGGCAGACCCTCAGATGGGGGTGGGCAGCATCTGCCATTTGTATGTAACTGCGTGTAATTGTAGTGGAGGATAGTGTTATGTGTGGTGTGTGAGTTGCAGGGATGTTGGGGACAGCACAAACACTCAACCCCCGGGCCAATGGAATTAACCAATTAAGGTTAAAATCCCCGACACGGCCGGCAATCGAACCCGAAACCCTCTGAACCGAAGGCCAGTACGCTGACCATTCAGCCAACGAGTCGGTATACACATAATAGGAAGTTAGTTAGGGAAAAAATCAACAAATTAAAAAATGCACAGCAGTAAATTTGTAAGGATACAGGTGCAGGTCCTTTCTGATCATGTTTCGCCTCGACGATCCCTTATTTCCCACCGCACAGTTAAACGGCGTTGAGATTTCGTTGGACTTCGTTTCAGGCTTGCTTCACTCGAGCAATGTTTTCTGGTGTTCGAACTATTTTCGGATGGTTACGGTTTTTATTCGCCACAGAGCCCGTTTCATGTCATTTTGCCAGTGTAAGTTTTGCATTGCAGACTTTGCTGGAGATTTTGCCAAAACACTTCCAGTCTCAAACTCTTGTGTAAAGAGTTCCGCACAGGTTTTCCACGAATCGTGCTTTGTATAACACTCGACAATGAACACGCGTTGTTTTATTGTGAGCACCACTTGTGTTTCATTCAATTGGTCACTAAACCGTCTGCTCACTCACTCCCACTGCGCACGCGCAGACATGTGACAGCAGCCCATTGGTGCATCGAAATAACGGTTTCCAGCATTTCCTGTGATGGGCAGTTCTCCTGTTCATCAACAAGGGGCAATTCTGCGTCAGTCTTTTAAATATTTTCCTGACCTGTCTTATTTTGCCGACCAATCCTGTGTGCATTACATTCACAACATTTATCACGGGGACCAAAACGAAAGAAAAAACCCGAAGATCCTTAGCCTACCAAGGGACCTCTGCTCAGCCCGAAGGCCTGCAGATTATGTGGTGTCGTCTGGTCAGCACGATGTATTCTCCCCGCCTTCACTTTTTCTCAAGCCGGGCTGAGTGGCTCAGACGGTTAAGGCGCTGGCCTTCTAACCCCAACTTGGCAGGTTCGATCCTGGCTCAGTCCGGTGGTATTTGAAGGTGCTCAAATATGACAGCCCCGTGTCGGTAGATTTACTGGCACGTAAAAGAACTCCTGCGGGACTAAATTCCGGCACCTCGGCGTCTCCGAAGACCTTAAAAAGTAGTTAGTGGGACGTAAAACAAATAACATTATTATTATACTTTTTTCAACGTCAGATAGTTCCACAATTGTAATCACGTAGGCTGAGTGAACGTTGGACCAGCCCTCAGATCCAGGTAAAAATCTCTGACCTGGCCGGGAATTGAACCCGGGGCCTCCGGGTAAGAGGCAGACGCGCTATTCCTACACCGCGGGGCTCGCTATCACGGGGACCGTCTGGCCGAAAAATGGTAATTCTAATATTACCTCTTGTCACCACCTGTGGGTGGGTGACTCAGGCGAAGAATACACCCACGGTATACTCTGCCTGTGGTAAGAGGCGCCCAAGGAATGATTGAATTAGAACTATGTAACTACCTGTGATTAGTACCATCATGCGGGGAACACCATAGGTCGCCTTTACTTGCTAGTAGTACCACTATGTTAGGTACACAATAGATTTGTGATTAGTAGCAGCAGAGTGTGGTTCACTGTGGGTTTCCAGTACCTGTGATTAGTACCATTATGAGAAACACCACGGGTCTGGGCGTTGACTGTGATTAGTACACCTAGGTGAGGAACACCATGGGTTTGCGGTGTCTATGTGTGGCGCAATTATGTGGGAAACACCATAGGTCTTTGTTACCTGTGCGACGTACATTACTTCTGAGTATTACCATGATGTGTGGAACACCGTGAGTCTACGCTACTTTTGATTAGTACCGCAACGTGACGAATGCCATGGTTGTACTTTACTAGCGATAAGTACAATAATTATGAGGGACCATTGTCCTGGATTTTGATCCCCTTTAGACAACAAGCATCCTCGATTCAGGATTGTGCTTTAGAAGCAGTCGCTTGGTCAGTGATACTATTGTTTATGATAGTTTTTGGGTCAGATCCACTGATAGCTTTAAATTCATTCTTCATCGCTATTTTTATTCTGGTCAGTGGATGATTACTTTTAAATTGTGATTACATTTCGTACCATTAGGGGCCGATGACCTAGATGTTAGGCCCTTTCAAACAATCATCATCATCATCATCAACATCATCATCATCATCATCATCATCATCATCATCATCATCATCATCATCATACCTCTGTCACTTTCATGTTGTCAGAGCTAAGTGTAAGGCTGAGACAGCTCAATGTATATTACTAGAAATGGGTCGGTGTTTTAAATGTAACTTTTTAAAGGCCAAAAGTTAGCTGCTGAGAAACATTGTTATAGAAAAGAACAATCTTCTGATAATGTATTCATTAATAAAATACGGCAGTTCCATTATGATTTGTACGAATACTCGTAAAAACTCAACTTTCACTTTGCTCTGTCAAGGCTCATTTTATCACTACGACCGCAACAACGATGTCTTCATACTTCTTTTCTTGTGTGTCTTAAAAGCAATAATTAATACCGCTGTGAAGACCTCTGCTCAAGAAGCTTTCACACAGATTCTTATAATAATAATAAATAAACTAGCAGGATTTACTGCTCGTTACAAGAAGACAAATTTATGGCAAATCTGATGAACCCATTTATAGAAAGGCCATATATTTTCGCTTACGAAAACAATGGGGAAAGGGAAGAGGAAACATTTACTTCCGCAATTCATCATGAAATATTTCCTCTTCTCTTAATACAGAGACACCTTGGGGCAATCTGTGTTGGAAGGTCTGTATTATATTCCAGATCTTGAATTTTATCTGAAGCTCATCAGAACGTATGTGTCGATTGACGAAGCATTTTGCGTCATGCCTACTGCTCACGGTAAAATGTTTCGTAAAATTTGTTGTACAATTAATTTTATAAAAAGTTGGTGAAAACAAGTTGTGTTGCTCACGGTACAATTATTTTATAAAATCCGTGGAAACATCAGGATGGCCATCTATGAACTTACTTCTGAACTAAGATATGTATGTGCTGCCATCTATCGATAACATTTTAAACCAAGAATCAGCTGTTCAACTTCCTATGTTTTTGAGAGTATGGCTCCAACAAACAAAACTTGCTGCTTTAGCTGCAATTATATGTTGTACAGTGGTAAAAAGGAAGAAAAGAAATGCCAGGAAATGCTGGACCCGGGATTGGATCAAAAGAAGAGAAGAAGGTCCTTGGTCGAAAATTAGTTGAGGTTAGAAGACCAGTATTCATATAGGAATTCGCCGATTGTGTTTTTTGCCTCTCTTCTTGCATTTCTGTTGTGGTAAAGTGGCGATTTAACTTCGTACAAACAAGGATATTTCTGGTATTCGTCAGTAAAACACTAACAGCTTCCTTAGTCCACCCGGATCCTGCCATTTTAGAAAGACGTGTTTGTTTACAATCGAGCTTCGCAATATTCTCACGACGTAGCGCCAGCATCACCGTGATGTCAGCTTCACTGATTGGTTCGTTTCGTAAAACTAATTGTTCGGAATAGAACATGTCCTTTTTTATGAAAAGTTTTATCAAAGGTTTTATAAAACTTGAATTTGACCGTGAGCAACAAGCATAAGAATCTTCGTACATTCAGAAACGAACCGACCACCCGGGGTGAGCAGTATGCCATAATTTTTATAATTATAAATGCACAATAAGTGGTTGATATCGAAAGATAAATATTCATATTTTATTTTGGTATATACAGAATGTCAGTATTCAGGGATATGATAGGAAAGATTATTTGAGGCAAAAAACTTCATATGGGCATATGCCCTATTTGGAATATTTTCCGAGATAGGACATATTTAACGTACATTTGTTTTTGGGCTATCTATCTATGTGTTCTATCTCGATTTAGAATAGGACGTATATCCATATGCAGTTTTTTGCTTCAAATGGTCTTTCCTGTCATATCCCTGAATATTGAGAATTCCTCCTAGGACATTCTGTATATAACCGTTCTACTCTTGAAATACATACATTTGATAGCTGTTTTCTTACACTCAACGGGACAAATTAATGGCCTACGTTCGGTTCAATTTAATTTTTGACTGTTTATCTGTTCGTCATTTATGCAGTAGGAGTGCGTAAATCGTCATGTAAACAAACCTTCCTTCATAGCTGTACGGAAGCTTCGTTTTTCCTTACACGTAAGCATGGGAAGGTGAACAAAACAAAAATTGTTTTGATGGACTGCATATCCATATGTGACTGGGAGGCGTGACCAGTCTTGAGGGGAGAAGGTGGCTAGGAGGAGCGTTGTGGGATGCGAGGTTTTGTTCGCGCAGTGACGATGTAACAAATAAGTACAATCGTATTGATATATTTATCACTTGTGTTCCTAGTTATTGGGTATGTACTGGTCAGTATAAAATAAATAAATAAATAAATAAATAAATAAATAAATAAATAAATAAATAAATAAATAAATAATGATGTAAATTATGATAAGATCGAATCAAAGAAGTAAAATTAAATATACATACATTATAATATAATTAATAGACCGTTATGTCTTTCAGCGTTCAGTCTGCAAGCCTCTGTGAATTTACTAAACGTCGCCACAAACCTCTGTTTGCAGCTTGAGCTGTGGCCTCATTTAGTTCTATGCTTGTTATCTTTAAATCGTTAGAAACTGAGTCTAAGCATCGTCTTCTTGGTCTCCCTCTACTTCTCTTACCCTCCATAATAGAGTCCATTATTCTCCTAGGTAACCTATCCTCCATTCGCCTCATATGATCCCATCACCGAAGCCTGTTTATGCGTACAGCTTCATCCATCGAGTTCATTCTTAAATCACCCTTTATTTTTATCATTTCGAGTACCCTCCTGCCATTGTTCCCACCTGTTTGTACCAGCAAGCATTCTCGCTACTTTCATGTCTGTTACTTCTAACTTACGAATAAGATATCCTGAGTCCACCCAGCTTTCGCTCCCGTAAAGCAAATTTGGTCTGAAAACAGTCCAATATAAAGATAGTTTCGTCTGGGAGCTGACTTCCTTCTTAATCGCAAAATATAATAAGAGACAAATAGGTAATGAATAAAATTTAATAACACTTGAAAAAAATATCAAGAATTTAAACTTAATCTTCAACTAGGGCATCCGTGTGTAGTAGCATGAGGTTTAATTAGGATCCTTATTGTCTCCAAATAGTTCCTTTGAATGTTCGAACAGCATTTATTGCTCTGATACTTTCAGGTAGGAATTTCCACTCTTGGTAGGCAATTACTCTGAGTGAATTCTCGTAAATGGCATTGATATGGAAACGTAAAGCAAGGATGGAATTATTTCTAGACCTAAAGTTATGCCTGTGAAAGGATGAGAGGTATTCCAGCTACGAAGTACTATGTAGAGTTGTAGAAAATGGCTTCTAAGAAGGAAATAAAGTGTTTCCAGACCCATTGTCTTTTTCTACGTGTGAGGAATGCGTCATGCACGTTTGACCGTACCCAATAGCTACACCGTCCGGCTCCATGGCTAAATGATTAGCTTGCTGGCGTTTGG
Organism: Anabrus simplex; assembly: GCF_040414725.1. Lineage (NCBI taxonomy): Eukaryota > Metazoa > Arthropoda > Insecta > Orthoptera > Tettigoniidae > Anabrus > Anabrus simplex. The sequence continues at coordinate 45,376,192 of NC_090276.1, read as the reverse complement.
ACACAGGAGTCCCGGCAGGATCGGAAATTTTAACCACAATTGGTTAATTTCGCTGACACGGGAGCTGGGTGTATGTGTCATCTTCATCATCATTTCATCCTCATCACGACGTGCAGGTCGCCCACTGGTGTCCTCGGACATTCCCGGTACTAAAAGACATATGTCATTTCATTTCGTAGCGACACCTTGAATGTATTTTTTCAGCTTCATTTGTCCGGTGTTAGGAGTGGATCTTAAATCGTATCGTTGGGTGGAGTATGTAAGCTTCGCGTAACGTTCTCTAAGTAGGCGATATTATCAGTGAACCAGTTTTCCCCTGAGGATTAAATGCACAGACTTGTTCATAGCAATCAATCCGCTTTATCTTCATGGTTACGACTGCGCGCTTAGCCTTGTGGTGTTGTCAGTTAATAAAATGCTACAAATTTTTTTTATCTTGAAAACATAAGGGTTTCAAATTGTGAGTCTTGAATAGCTCTTTCAAACTAAAAAGAGACAAATTCCGAAAATAACTTCCGTCCCTAAATGCAGTTGCGGAAAAACAGCCTAAAATCGCTTGTTTCTGACTCGTTTTCTTTTTGATTCTCTTCCTCGCCAAATTAAGTTAAATATTTCTGTCTGCAACTTGTTGCTTAGTTCAATACCCTCAAACAATTCTTTTTTGATTTTTGGAAAATGTCCACCCCAAGGACTTAAGTTAGCGCTCGTAGTGGTGCTTAAATGAAACAATTTATTGACTCACACTAGCGCTCGTAGTGGTAGTTAAATGAAACAATTTATTGACTCACACTAGCGCTCGTAGTGGTGTTTAAATGAAACAATTTATTGACTCACACTAGCGCTCGTAGTGGTGCTTAAATGAAACAATTTATTGACTCACACTAGCGCTCGTAGTGGTGCTTAAATGAAACAATTTATTGACTCACACTAGCGCTCGTAGTGGTAGAAAAAGGTACACTGCTAATCGAATGGACCGGATAATGATGATTAAGGAAAGGATTGTAATTTTTACAAATAAACAAAGAATATATTCTCATACTTTATTATGTTTTGTGTACCTAAAATTCGTAGCTCATATCCGTAAGATATTTCTAACAGTGAGTTGCTTGCCTGAAGGTCTAGAACTACGGTTTATTTTTAAATTTCACATATTATTTCTGTTATAAACACCATTTTTGCACAATATGCTTCTCTTTGAAAACTGTTGTAAAATATTTTACTTCTTCGCGGTTATTCCCACACTCTGTTTCCAAGTTAGAAGTTTGCGCTCTTTGTAGCCAGCTAAGTACTGTTTTCTGCTTAACAGGCTGACATCAGTGCTAACCAAGTTACAACACACGGTGATGTAATAGCGATCTACGTGCTAATGTGTAGTGTTAGACAACAGTTACAGTAGGTCAGATTACAGGAGCAGGACACTTCGCAGAAATCCTAAACTATTACTCACGTAAAACTCAGCCTAACTCTTCTCAAGCAGTGAAAACAGACTCCATAGCCTTTTATTTTTTAATATTAATATGGAGATGTTTTTGGCCTGGCGGTCTATCTATCAATTTCCTGACAACGTGGTAACCAGGCAACCTTACTACAATTCTAAATACCACCTTCAGCTAATTGAAATAATAGGGATAATGGTCGAAGCTCGCGGTACCATACCTCGTCACTTCATCGCCAGATGGAAGCGCTTCCAACTTCCAATGAAGCTCACCCCCGAAATCGCGACCCTCGTCCTCCGAGGCTCCATCAAGATCCTGAGACACCACCTCTACAGCTAATTTTGAATTGTCTTTAATTAACAGATATATACAAAAAAAATGATATGTTTTACCTTGTTCATAACGGCAGCCTGTAAATACAGAAGGTCTTTCCAAAATAAATGGAAATTATATAAGTCGTCATCTTTTTCCTTACCTTATTACCGTGTGTCGTTACACTGCCTTCTTCCGCGTGGTTCAGCAGCCTGTTGCGATTTAGTTCTATCCATCCCGCTGCGTTTTTCTACAATTCTGAAATACATTGGTCGCCTTCCGTAAACCGTGGTGTTATAACCAAATGTGTGGTTACGGGTTAAAAACAAGCAGGAATCGTGAACGCCACTATTGCGAGTACCTCGAATGAACCCGTAAAACCAGTACAGATACGAAGAATATGTACTGTACCTTACAACAGGAGCTGCACACACAGACCAAGAACAGGTATTGTATAGACTAAAAACTGCACGTTTCGTGGCAAGCCTTGCAGTAGCTCACCAGGCAGGGTCTCGGTGGGAGTTGTGATAGTGGGCGGTGATAGTGGTTGTACTGCCAACGAGGACACTGTAATAAACTGACAATAGCAGGTTATTATCCTGTGAAGTTCGATAACATCGCCATGGAACTGATGAATGCCTGTCAGAAGTGAATCCTCGATTGATTACGTGGAAAATATTTCATACGTTGGCGCAACGCTGGTAGATTCGGGTTGATTTCCACGTTGTCTGGAACGCAGTGATTGATTTTCCAATTAAAATATTTTGGAAACGCAGGGAAGGTACGTTTTCATACGAGAATGTGACGGTAGCAACCAGTGATTTTAACGGATGGACCTACTCATGTTTTTCTCGTTCCCTGAGACCTGTTGTCCATAAGCTTTCGTGTAAGCTTTCTTGAAACTTCAAGAGTGCTTTTGCAATGCACAATGCACCAACTATTAATTTCTCATGAAGATTTGTTAACTGTTTTAGGCAAAAAGTTGAGAAATATGCAAAAATCTATTTATAAACCAACGTCTAAAATATGTATTAATTTCCCTGTCTCAGATTTACTATTTTGTCATGAAACATACAGTTTCAGCAGATATGACTATTAGCACAAAATGTGCAATTCCTCAAGTTTAATCAAGACTAGAAAGCGGATTTTTGGGTAACAATAACTTAGAATGAAAGTATTGTCTACTCTGCACAACAGTTATGCTATGAGATGTGCATAAACATTAAGGGTATTGCCTATCGAAAACCCCTAGAATTTATGTTACCCTTGCTACATTACTGAAGAGCGGACCAGTGGACACTTCCCAATAACCAAATTACTTTGCACTGCCTAAAAATCCTATGTATACTCATAGCCATATGAATACATTTGTAACATTTCTTTACAGTCATAACATCCAAACAACTCTTTAAACTCTTTGTCAGCCGTCATTTGTGTGCTGGTCAATCCACGGATGCGGTATTTCAGCATTCAAGAAACAGACACTGAATGGAGAAAGCATTCCACCCATTTCCGCACTTCATAAATTTAACATGGTCATTAACACTAATTTATGCAAGTGAAGAGGAAAGAAAGCGCTCACCATGAAGAGAAGTTTTGTTCACAGAATTGCGTCCCCGTGTATACTTTATATCAACTCTCATAACATCCATTAGAATGATATAGAAGAAAGTATCAGTACAAAACTGTTAAATCCGTTCACATGAAACTGATTTCGGTAACGTGTCACTTGGGGCGACACGATTCTTTCCTCTCTGAATGTAATGATCACTTTTAGTTATTCGTAAAGAATAACCGTTTCCAAAATTATGAGGAGTAAAATCGTGGGCAATCGAGACATGCAGGATGATCGTCTTCGTCCATAAGATCGCAACATAAACGACGATACGGCTCTCCAAGAGGAGTACTTCGTTTTCGTATCCCGAATACAATTCCTTAGTCATATACATAAATGACCTTGCAGTGCCCAGTCCCCAGAGTGTGACACATTTGATATTATTTTTGGGGCCACGATCAGTTTAAACAACGGTAAAGGGCATTCACTGAAAGGGATTAAAACAAAAAATTGAATGATATGAGTGATCTTTGCAACTGATAAGAAACTGAAATGAAGTGAGCAATAAAAGAAAGAAGGTGAGGAGGGAGGTTAAAGAAGGAGAGAGGATTTTATCAGGGAAGAATGGAAGGTAAACAGGAAGGAAGGAAGGAAGGAAGGAAGGAAGGAAGGAAGGAAGGAAGGAAGAAAGAAAGAAAGAAAGAAAGAAAGAAAGAAAGAAAGAAAGATTCTCCACAGTCTCCAGAGTCACCTTTGAATGTCGAAGGAAGGAAACGGTGCTAAAATGAAGGACGCAGATACGTAAATAAAAGAGAAGGAATGGACGGAAAGAAAGAGAATGAAAGGAAGGGAGGTAAGATAAAATGGATGAAGAATTAAGAAAGGAAGAATGAAGAAAAATGGAAGGAAGAAAAGATGAAAGAAATAAACAATGTATGGAATGAAAGAAGGAATGGAGGGAGGAGAGATGAAAGGAAGGACGAAGGTTTAATATAAATAAAAAGAAGAAAGAACGGAGGAAAATAATTAAGGAAAGGGTAAAAGAGGAAGGAAGGAGGAAAGAAAGAAAGAAAGAAAGAAAGAAAGAAAGAAAGAAAGAAAAGGAAAAAACGAGTAGTAGTTTGATCCGCATCTCTAAACGTGGTACGTAATATCACTGCGTATATTATCTAACGCATGTCAATTTTTTTCAGACTCTTGTCATTTGCCGTCTTTAGTTCCATTCTCTTAGCAGTCGTCTAGTGCAGGCCGTTCTGGTGTTGTCCCGTGTCTTCCCAGTGCTGACACAACTCTCCCACTGCGGCGATTGCACCCACTGGTTGCTATCCTGCCTCTTGAGCCAATATTTCAAACCATTCCAGTGATTTAAATGTTTCTTTACAACAACAAAAATATGTTGACTGGTGTTTTGTGGAAACATAATTTCTGCTTTTAAGATTAAAATTTCACTGTTTGGGAAAACAAGGGAGAGACTTTCAAATATTTTAAAACCATGTGACTGAGACATCGCATGATTTAAATGTTCCAATGACGCCCTTTTCTGTAAATGTTGAGCACGCTCGAGTGAAATTTCGAAGAGAACTGAATAAGAGCAAAACGAGGTCATGCTCGTCTAGTTCGATCTCTCAGTCCGGTGGTATTTGAAGGTGCTCAAATACGCCAGCCTTGTGTCGGTACATTTACTTTCACGTAGAGGAACTCCTGCGAAACTAAATTTTGGCACCTTGGCGTCTCCGAAAACCGTAGAAGTAGTTAGTAGGACGTAAAACCAATAGCATTGTTATTGTTCGTCTAATGTTGCTTTGGAAACAGGCTTAGTCATTCTCTCTGCTGGGAACAATTTTCCCTGACATCATTAAGTTGGTGAAAACAGAGAAAAATGTCAAGTATAGTCCTGAATGCAAAGTAAAACAGCATAGACATGATATTGTATAGGCTTTTGGGCTTCTGTCATTGTTTAAGGACTGTGCTCTGAGCACAGTTCTCTGCGAAACGTTATTTTCTTGACACGGCATAAGCCCAAAAGCCTATACAGTATCATGTCTATAATTACGGGCCGTGAAAGCATTAATGGCAACATTAAAACAGCATAGTTTTATTTTGTTGTATTACTTTCTTAAAGGCTTATTTTCGTAATTCAAAAAAAATTGTTTCCTTCCATTTCTCATAAAAATGTTACGTCCATATACCTCACTCCCCTCCATTTCTTTTCCACTCACACGTAGTTAGTGTATTCATAAACCTGTATTTTATTATAAGAAGACGCTACATAAAGGGGCTTTTCAGCCTAAGTGGCATGTAAATCATGATCAATAAATTCAATTCAATTCAATTCAATTCAATTCAATTCAATTCAATTCAATTCAATTCAATTCTCCTTGGGGGTCGCCCCTTTGGAATGGCCTGGTAGACGATTGATGTAAAAAGTTTTATTTATATCCAAATAGAAATATTGGAAAATATTGGAATTTGTCACAAATTGACCAGCCGACATCCTTTTTGTTGTATTTTATTACATTGCCTTTCGATTTGACTCCTATGGGCGACGTACGTGTGTATAAGTATAGAGCTCTTCCTATGATTGATATAATGTTGAAAACGGTGAACACACCCAGTCTCCAAGCCAGAAGATGTAGGAAGTAAAGTTTAAAGTCACCGACCCACAGGAAATCTAACCCATGACCTGTTATATCAAAGGCCAGCATGGTAAAATATTAGCCATGACGCATTCATATTTATCTCATTCTAATGAACCTCTAGCTTGCAACAAGGTACTGAAGGTGGAGTTGCATAAACACTAGGTGTTAAAAGTTTATCGCCCCTTATGCTTATGCAACTGTTCGAAGTGTTGTGAAGCCTGGGTGATACTTGCTATTCGTAGAAATGTAGCCACAGATTTACGAATGGCAGGAGGGCTGGTGTATGATTAAAATTATGTATAGGGTGTGGCTTTTAAAGAGCTGCACCACCTGAGGATGAGGACAAGAGTTTACTTTATGCTGTCCAACTAGCTGCTTCGTAATCACTACACCAGTCTTCAATTACTGACTTGCTCACCACTGGTTCAACAAGTACTGCAGTATATTGAGGTCACCGGGTGACCCAAATCAGTGCACTATAAATGGAGTTAGCTTGTACTGCAAGAGAATTGCCCCACGCATTGGCGGAAAGTGTAAGATGATGTATTGCAGCATGGTCTGACATTTCGTGGTTCAAAAATATGGGATTACTTATTTAAAATATCTCCGAGTTTATAACATGTGAAATAATTCAAATTTAACTACGAGAAATTATTATGATTTAACTCCTCTTCTCATGTTAAATGAATCATTACATTAGCAGTGTTGCTCCACAGGATTTGTTATAAATAGGTCAGTTAAGGTGTCTTGATATGAAATCGCTCACGCGTTGGCTGGGTTCTTTTCTTGAACGTCTACTATCAGGAAGAAGCAGAACAATTACACTCCCCAAAAACGGAAATGCATGCGCTTGTTCGAATTATAGAACATTAGCGATCCTTTCTCACATTTCTAAGATTTTACTTATCTACATTAAAGACAGAATTAGAGGGAAAATAGAAGAACAATTGGATAACGATCAATATGGCTTTAGAACACAGAAAGGAACTAGAGAGACACTTATAGAATTACTTCAAATTCTGAAGAAAAGGATAGAATAACACACCGATATAACAAGTCACGGTATTTCCATTTTTGGGTAGTGTAATTACCTCTGATAACAGATCTCTTTCAGAAATCAAGAAAAGTGTAGTGGTAGTAAAACAAGACTTCCAAAATAAGAAAAACTTATTGCCAAACAACCAACTCAGTTTGGAGACCAGAAAATCATTTCTCAAGACATTTGTTTGAAGTGTGCTACTGTATGGTTGCGAAACCTGGACATTATGGAAACAGGAAGAAACAAAACGTAAGGATACTGAAATGTTGTTTTGGAGAAGAATTACAAAAACAAATTAGACAGTTAGAAAAACAAATGCCTTTGTTTTAAAGAACGTAAAAGAGGATCGATATAATAATAATAATAATAATAATAATAATAATAATAATAATAATAATAATAATAGGCTAATTCGAGAATGGAGGAAAGCCGTCAATACTGAAGGTGTTCAGTTAGGAAAAAAATCCAAATAAATCATTATAGGCCAGTATCCAGTAATCGGGAGATAGTGGGTTCGAGCCCCACTGTCGGCAGCCCTGAAGATGGTTTTCCGTGGTTTCCCATTTTCACACCAGGCAAATGCCGGGGCTGTACCTTAATTAAGGCCACGGCCGCTTCCTTCCACTTCCTAGACCTTTCCTCTCCCATCGTCGCCATAAGACATATCTGTGTTGGTGCGACGTTAAGCAAAATAGCAAAAAAAAAAAAATCATTATAGATTGTTTAGCTTTCGCAGATGACATGGCGTTAATTACAGACTCATTAGATAATGCTGAAGAACAAATACGAGAATTACAGGAACAACCGGCCAATATAGGATTGCAAATATCATTTGAAAAATAAAACAGAGTTCTTGAGAAACATCATTACATAATATGTCGGAATGATGGCTTTAAATACCTGAAAGAATGGATAACAAACAACAAAATAGAAAGGGTGTTTCGCATGACAAGAAATATTTACGACAAGAAATATTTATCCTGGAAATTGAAATTATACATTATCAAACAGTGGCAGCCCAGAAATGTTATCTGCAGCAGAAACTCTTAAACTTACAAGAATTTGGGATCTTGAAATATTAGAAAAAGTTGAAAGAAGAATTTTGAGAAAAATTTGGACTACGATCAAACAGAGAGCTATATTTAAAAGTTGAAAAACTGACAACTGTAATGAGGAAAAGAAGACTCCAGTTTTTTGGACACGTTTATAGAATGAATAAAAATAGACTAAGTAAACAAATCTTCAACTAATTGAACACAAATACAAGCCAACATGGTTCATTGAAATTGAAAAGGATATGAAAAATGCTGGAATTTAAATAGATACGATAGAAAATAGAACACGTTTAAGAGAAGAAACCGAAAGGAAGGATTTCAGGAGAGAAAGAAATTAACAACGGGAAGAAAATGGACTCAAGAGGAAAAGGAACAACATTCTCAGAAAATGAAGGAAGTTTGGAAACTAAAAAAGTTAAATGCAAAGAAAAGTTACCAGAGATAATTTATCGTACCCTCGAAAGGGTTATTCGAATAATAATAATAATAATAATAATAATAATAATAATAATAATAATAATAATAATATGTCAAAAACATATCAGATATAAGGGTTTTCAGGCGTTTGCTCTATTAACCAGCGCCTCGTCTTAGGTCCGTCACTAGACTCATCAGAGTGGAATGTGTCAGACCCCACCCACTGACGCTGGGCCGTATGCAGGTGAATAATAATAATAATAATAATAATAATAATAATAATAATAATAATAATAATAATAATAATAATAACGGACCGAAAGTCTCGGACAAATGGTTCATGGAAATTAGGAAGGGCCTCAAGAGCATGGTACTGAATCAGGAGGACATCTCTAACCGTTCAAAATACATATCAGTGATAAAGGGCTTCCACGATGAGCAAACTCAGAACAGCGGCTGGATAGAAGGGAGAAGACAGACGACAAGAGAAGTAATGGAAAGTTTTTGGGCTTCTGGAAATGCCTTACTTGACGTGGCCTCGAATGGTCCTAAACGATAATAATAAGAATTCTACATCCATCTTCACTGCTATCGATCTACAAATCAGAGATTAATGGCCAAGAGGGTTCGTCGTGGCGACCGCTCATAATCTGCAGGTCTTCGGGCTGAACACTACAACTCGTTCAGGAGTATTTAGTCCAGTGGACGTGTGTGTACTCACACGCGCATAGCTATTGCGTACAGTTCGCTCAAGTATTATTTATTCTCCGGCGAGTGGATTTCACTTTCTTTAGTGGTAAAAGAAAGGCCTTCCTTCATGTGAAATATTAAAATACCACCGCCCTCCCCGTGAAAGTGAAAGGTGTTCTTGGTGTGACGCAAGCCGGATCTGCCACAAGGATGCTGTAAGCACTGTGATCCCCCTTATTGGGTAGCTGATGGGTTGTCGCACCCGAGATGTGAACCAGTGTTCCTTGTAGTGCTGGAGTGGTCGACATTATGTATCTTGTTATGAATTTCATAACACTTACTGCTCTTACAATGAACGTAAACAGGAAGAAAAGAGATTTGGAGAAGAAGTGAAAAGGGGGCAGAGAACAATTCAAGAGAACGGAGATTGAAAGAAGAAAAGAGAAAGGAGGAGGAAAGAATGAAATAGAATTAAGGGTAAAATAAGGAAATAGAGACGAGCTGAGTGGTTCTGACAGTTCCGGCGCTGGCCTTCTGACCCCAGCTTGGCAGGTTCGAATATTGCTCAGCCCGGTGGTATTTGAAGGTGCTCAAATACGTCAGCCTCGCGTTGGTAGATTTACTGACATGTAAAAGAACTCATGCGGGACTAAATTACGGCACCTCGCCGTCTCCGAAAACTGTAAAAGTAGTAAAGTAGTTAGTGGAACGTAAAGCGAATAACATTATTATTTAAAAAAGAGAAGAGAGGAATGAATAATTAGTGATACGAACAGTGAGGAGGAGAGAAGATAAGGAAATTGAAGAGGTGGTTGGGGAGAAGAGGGAAAGACTAGAAGAGTGTGGGGTGAAGGAAAAGAGCATGGAAGATAAGGGGAAGATTAATTAAACGCAGAAAAGTACAACGAACTGAAAGAAAGACAAGGAAGTATGAGAAGGATATGAGACAGAAGAGCACTGAAGGTAGGAAAAGAAAATAAACATTGGGAAAAAAGGGAAAGAGATGCGAAGAATCTGTAGAGAAGTTGAAAGAAAGAAAATAGGAGAAAGGTGAGAGAAGATGCGAGAGAGAGAGAGAGGCTGAGGGGAAGGAGGATAAAAGAAGAGAAAAGGAAAATAAGTAAATGTAAAAGATAGAAGTAGAAGCTTGAGTTTGCATTCGGGAGATGGTGGGTTCGAACTCCACTGTCGGCAGCGCTGAATATGGTTCTCCGTGGTTTCCCATTTTCTCTCCAGGTAAATGCTGGGGCTGTGCCTTAACTAAGCGCGATTAGAGTAGGTGAGAAAAAGAATAATGAAAAATGATGTGCCGAGAGACAAAAATAAAACAAGACAAAGAATAGAAAATGAAAATTCTGGTCGTAGAGTGACCCCTTCTGGAATTAAGGGCTTCCTCCGACTCCACACAGGAAACCTTTTATTTCCAAGTTTATCCAAATGTAAACTCTCAATGAGGTGAGAAACACATGGGCAGTAAATGACCAACTTCTTCTCGTCTGCGAGTTCACAGAACATAATTATTGTTAACGGTTAAACGGTTAATATGAATTTCAATCGGAAATGCAGTATTGTGAACTGAATTAAATGGTGATATTTGTTTGTTCAAACCTTGTCCCGTTTTCCTTTTCCTACGGGGTCGGGTATGAGGTGAGATGAATATGTCGTGGCGGGGTTTAATGACCGAATGCCCTTCCTGACGTCAACCTCGTTAGATATGATAGTCGGAAGGGGGAAACCCGGTGCCGGCACATAGCCTACTCCTGTTGAATAGCACCAAGGGGTCTGCTCACGCCTTAACCTCCCCATCCGACGGACGAATCACCGTCAACAGCGTCATATGACCTCACTCCACATGACCAATGCGCAGAGGTTTGGAATTTAATCCAGGCTTTTGGCACGCAATCTAGTGATTAGAGATTGTATACCACCATCTTCCCTACCCTACCGGCCGACATTCTGATGGTGGAATTTTTTCGACCAACGGGACTCGAACAGGATAACCACGCTGTCAGAGCACTTGGACTTCAACGCCTTAACGATCATGGCCACCAGGCGGGCTAATTGAATTAAATGACGATAATGTAAATTAATTCACTTTATGTTTGCAGGTAGCACAATGCATGTATCCAGTTAAAACAACAACAACAACAACAACAACAACAAAACAACAACAATAATAATAATAATAATAATAATAATAATAATAATAATAATAATAATAATAATAATAATGACCGTCTCTATGGTGTAGTGCTTAGTGTGATTATTTGTCACACCCTCAGAGGCCCCGGTTCGATTCCTGGCTCTGTCAACGATATTTGGAAAGTGGTACGAGGGCTGGAGCTTGGTCCACTCAGCCTCGGGAGGTCAACGGAGTTGACGGCGGTTCTATTCCGTCCTCACCCATCCTATAACTGGTTTTCTGTGGTTTTCGCACCTCTCCTCGAAGCAAAGCCGGGAAGCAAGGCCACGGGCGTTTCCTTCCCTCTTCCTTGTCTGTCCTTTCTGATCTTCCCATCCTCACGCAAAGCCCCTGGTCAGTATACCAAGAGACGCCGCGTGGGTGACGTACTGGTCCTCCTCCCCAGTTTTGTCCCACGGCCTAAAGTCTCAAGCTCCAGGACACTGCCCTTGAGGCGGTGGAGGTGGGAGCCCTCGCAGAATCCGACGGAATAACCAACTGTGGAGGGTAGGTAGATTAGGAAAGAAATAATAATAATAATAATAATAATAATAATAATAATAATAATAATAATAATAATAATAATAATAATAATAATAATAATAATAATAATAATAATAATACGCCTATTTTGTTATTTCTTACTCATAATAGAGAAAATGGAGGCCCAGAAACACCTGAATTACACGTTGGCCAGTTGTGAGTTTTTCTTGCTATATAAAGCGAAATAGTTACGCCATTCCCGGGATTCGAAAATCTCTTCTCTCGGTATCATCAACAGACAAATGCTTCAGTTAATAGGTAGGAATCAAATTTAAATCAATAACTTAACATGTAAACAAATAATGGAATTCACTGGCGCCTCTTCAAGCGATACAATCGAACATCAGAGGGTCAGTGACAATAGTATCCGCTGGTCTCTTCGAACTGACTTCGCCGTCTTGAAATTCGATAATTACTTCTTGGATTGAGCCTCTATTGTTATATCGGTTGCTGTGTGAGGAACTGCACCTCTTTGTACGGTTAAACAATCACGCCGCATTGCGAAGAACAAAGGTGTGAAGGAAAGTTAATCATCTTGAATAGTCCATTCTATCCAAGTATGAAACCTTGGGAATGCCATCAGGTAATAGTGGTGTGATTCGTTGTTGTGTAATGGGCTTTCTCTTGACGACTCAATGGGTACCTTCACATCTAGAGACGAGAGGAAAACAGTACTTACATTAATATGGCTTAACTCTCGACCTGGACTAAGTACAGTAATGTACAACTCAGCGGGGAGATCGTATGCCTGTCGGACAGATTACATTTGGATATTTCTAGTCCAGAGTTTCGCACAGTACGGCCCGCAGGCTCCTGCTGGTCCAAAGACCCTTTTAAGAAAATTAGTGACATAAATATATCGTATGGCTGGGGGACCATCCGAGAATTTGTGTAACATAACGCGACAGAATGTGTGACGGAAGTGTAACCATAGTAAACGTGGAGGCAGTGATGTGAGGTATGGATGGATGGTCAGACAGTGTTACCTAGCAACCGTACAAGTAGTGATCTAAGGTATGGATGGATGGTCAGACAATGTTACTTAGTAACTATGCAGGTAGTGGTGTAAGATATGGATGGATTGTCAGACAATGTTACCTAGCAACTGTGCAGGTAGTGATGTGAGGTATGGATGGATGGTCAGACAGTGTTACCTAGCAACCGTACAAGTAGTGATCTAAGGTATGGATGGATGGTCAGACAATGTTACTTAGTAACTATGCAGGTAGTGGTGTAAGATATGGATGGATTGTCAGACAATGTTACCTAGCAACTGTGCAGGTAGTGATGTAAGGTATGGATGGATGGTCAGGTAATGTTACCTAGCAACCATGCAGGTAGTGATGTAAGGTATGGATGGATTGTCAGACAATGTTACCTAGTAACTATGCAGGTAGTGATGTAAGGTATGAATGGATGGTCAGCCAGTGTTACCTAGCAACCGTCCAGGCAGTGATGTAAGGTATGGATGGATGGTCAGGTAGTGTTACCTAGTAACCTTGCAGGCAGTGATGTAAGGTATGGATGGATGGTCAGGTAGTGTTACCTAGCAACTGTGCAGGCAGTGATGTATGGATGGATGGTCAGACAATGTTACCTAGCAACCGTGCAGGTAGTGATGTAAGGTATGGATGGATGGTCAGATAATGTTACCTAGCAACTGTGTAGGCAGTGATGTATGGATGGATGGTCAGGCAGTGTTACCTAGCAACCGTCCAGGCAGTGATGTAAGGTATGGATGGATGGTCAGGTAGTGTTACCTAGCAACTGTGCAGGCAGTGATGTATGGATGGATGGACAGACAGTGTTACCTAGCAACCGTGCAGGTAGTGATGTGAGGTATGGATGGATGGTCAGGTAATGTTACCTAGCAATCGTGCAGGTAGTGATGTAAGGTATGGATGGATGGTCAGGTAGTGTTACCTAGTAACTATGCAGGTAGTGATGTAACGTATGAATGGATGGTCAGGTAGTGTTACCTAGCAACTGTGCAGGCAGTGATGTATGGATGGATGGACAGACAGTGTTACCTAGCAACCGTGCAGGTAGTGATGTAAGGTATGGATGGATGGTCAGGTAGTGTTACCTAGCAACTGTGCAGGCAGTGATGTAAGGTATGGATGGATGGTCAGGTTATGTTACCTAGCAACTGTGCAGGCAGTGATGTAAGGTATGGATGGATGGTCAGACAATGTTACCTAGTAACTATGCAGGTAGTGATGTAAGGTATGAATGGATGGTCAGGCAGTGTTACCTAGCAACCATGCAGGTAGTGATGTAAGGTATGGATGGATGGTCAGGCAGTGTTACCTAGCAACCATGCAGGTAGTGATGTAAGGTATGGATGGATGGTCAGACAATGTTACCTAGTAACTATGCAGGTAGTGATGAATGGATGGTCAGGCAGTGTTACCTAGCAACCGTCCAGGCAGTGATGTAAGGTATGGATGGATGGTCAGGTAGTGTTACCTAGCAACCGTCCAGGCAGTGATCTTATCTTTAAATCGTTAGAAACTGAGCTCTTACTCTCCATAACAGAGCTATTATACTCCTAGGTAACCTATCCTCCTCCATTCGCCTCACATGACCCTACCACCGAAGCCTGTTTATGCGTACAGCTTCATCCATCGAGTACATTCCTAACTTAACCTTTATATCCTCATTACGAATAAACTCCTGCCATTGTTCCCACCTGTTTGTACCAGCATTCATTGTCGCTACTTTCATGTGAGTTATTTCTAACTTATGAGTAAGATGTCCTGAGTCCACCCAGATTCCGCTCCCGTAAAGCAAAGTTGGTCTAAACACAGACCGACGTAAACATAGTTTCGTCCGGGAGCTGACTTCCTTCTTACAGAACACTGCTGATCGCAACTGCGAACTCACTGCATTAGCTTTACTACACCTTGATTCAATCTCACTTACTATATTACCATCCTGGGAGAACATGGTTCATGGTGTGAGTTACTGTAGTCACGTCCTAGTTCGTGAACCATGGGCAACGGCTGAGTGGCCTAGGAAATGGTCCTGAGAGTCGGGATACCAGTTGCTATGGAATGGCAGTGGGCATCTCGGACATATTCTGAGTCATGGCCCTCCTTGTGGTCAGGCGGCTAGGACTATATAATCCACCGGTGGTCCCTAACCAGTTAGAGGAGAGATCCTCTCTTGGACTGTGTGTAAGTAGGGTAGCATCCTGCTTCATGGATTTACCGAGTTCAGAACATTATTATTATTATTATTATTATTATTATTATTATTGTTATTATTATTTCGCCCTTTCTTTTCCTCTCGTCGGACTCTATTGGGCCTGTTTTCTTTCCCTCCGGATCTTGGAATTCTTTTTAACACTTTCTTTTTAAATAAAAATTACTCCCTCTTTTGCTCGTTCTTGTATTCTTTCTTTCCAAATCTTTCTTGACTTCATGATTGCAGGTTGTTGCTGAATTTTTATTCCAAAGATATTTGAAGATCTTTTCGGTTAACCTGCTGTCATCCATCTGTATAAATATCCAAAAAATATCACTCACCTCTTCTGTTCTGTTTTCTATATATATCATAATTTCTTCTTGATTTCGCGAGTTCTGTAGTTCTTAGCGCACCGACTACTTTACGTATTTTTTTTATTTAATGTACTTCTAATTTATTCAGCTTGTAATTAAGTACTAGACATACATTCGCGAATAGGCATACCGGTTTGACTACTTTGTTGTAGTGTTGTATTTTGAGGTTTCTAGATAAACACTTTTTGTTGTAGATGTTCCTAGTTATACCGTATGCTCTTTCCATCTTCTGTATCCTTTCCTCTACAGTGGATATTTCTAAACCGTTTTCTTGAATTGTTCTCCCAAATGTTTGATTTTTACCTTCCTTATTCGGTCATTTTCTGTTATTAAAAATTCTGGAGCATTTTGTTATATTTGTCATATATTCTTAAACCTATTATTATTTCCTGGGTGGATAGGAGCCTTTGTCTCCAGAAAATATACATTTAATTGTAGCATGAATATCAAATGCTATTGCAGATCTGTAACAGTTCTCATTGGATTGAAGAGAGGAGAAACGGTAGTATTAGAAGTTGATGAGATGTTCAGTGGTTACGACTGGCTGGTCTGCTTTCTCAGAATGAATGGTAGTTAAACAAAGCTAACATTAAGTCCACGTTTTATGATCCACATTCTGGTGTTACAGCATATGTCAGTTGTTAACGTACTCCTCATCTGCACTGCTACACTCCTAGGTCACGATCAAGTCCAAGAGTAGCTTTCTCCAGCAGCATCAACAACAAAGCGCTATTTATTACTCTTTTGTTTTCATCTGGGTGGGAAGAAGGAACATGTGAAATTACAGGTTACTCTTCTACAGCAAGTACCAGAGACACACATCTCCCTGAGAAAATGGTGTTCAGCTGTCTGTGGCGAGAGGAGGTTGTTCTCAGGATTTCTGATCTGAGATATGAGGTGGCGGAGAAATAAGTATCACTCATGTCTAAAGCCCGGATTTTTATGCAGTAACAGGTTAGATTGCATACTAATTTGCTTTAGTAGGAAGTGTCGGCCACCTGCTCTTCCATAATGTAGCAACAGTAACATAAATTATAGGGGTTCTGATGGGCCTTACCCTGGGCCTTACCCCTAAAGTTTGTGCAATCCCCATAGCATAATCGTTGTGGAGGTAGACTATACTTGCTTTTCGTTTCAGTATGTTTGCATTCTAACCTATTAAAGCATAAAAATCCGGGCTCTACTCATGACTCATGAGGGAAGTATTTGTGTGCATCCTTCCAAGTGCTCCACCACTCTGACTGAGTGTTTGCGGTTAGCTCTCTTTTTATACAGGCTGTATCAGAACTATATCGACAAAAAGTCAGGGATGTTCTTTGTGTTATGATAAGAACGTTGGTGCAATCGGACTGATGGAGACAACTTTTCTTTCGGGAAAATGAAATTACATTTTTATTTGCGGGCGCACGATTCAAATTGACGAACTAGTCGTATCTGCTATGCCAGCGAGCCAGCCGCTGCCTATTGCTGTGCTTCAGAGGAGTGAAGGGAAGGGAGGGGAAGTGGGAAGTTGGAGACAGAGGTAATGCTCGGTGCGAATGCACAAATTTCTCGTTCGTTTCGCATAGTCGCTTCCCCGCCCCACTATGCAGTGTACAGTTTGTACTGTACAAATTGACTACTATGCGAATGCCGTAGAAGAATACAGGCAACTTTCCAGATCATTCGACCCCGTGTGGGTGGGGGTGGTAGAATAACACCCACGGTATCAATAGGCGACTAAAAGGGCCTTCAGGGGCAATGAACTTTGGAGCGTGGGTTCACGACCACAGGGCCCTCAGCTGAGTCCTGGCATTGCTTCCACTTACTTGTGCCAGGCTCCTCACTTTCATCTATCCTATCCGACCTCCGTTGGTCAACTTTTGTTATTTCCAGATCCCGACGGTATTACGTATGGATACCTAGGGAGTCATTCATTTTCATGCCCTTCGTGGCCCTTGTCCTTCTTTGGTCGATACCTTCATTTTTCGAAGTGTCCGACCCCTTCCATTTTTCTCTCTGATTAGTGTTATATAAAGGATGGTTGCCTAGCTGTACTTCCTCTTAAAACAATAACCACCACCACCACCACCACCACCACCACCACCACCACCACCACCACCACCACCACCACCACCACCACCACCACCACCACCACCACCACCACCACCACCACCACCACCACCACCACCACCACCACCACCACCACCACCACCACCACCACCACCACCACCACCACCACCACCACCACCACCACCACCACCACCACCACCACCACCACCACCACCACCACCACCACCACCACCACCACCACCACCACCACCACCACCACCACCACCACCACCACCACCACCACCACCACCACCACCACCACCACCACCACCACCACCACCACCACCACCACCACCACCACCACCACCACCACCACCACCACCACCACCACCACCACCACCACCACCACCACCACCACCACCACCACCACCACCACCACCACCACCACCACCACCACCACCACCACCACCACCACCACCACCACCACCACCACCACCACCACCACCACCACCACCACCACCACCACCACCACCACCACCACCACCACCACCACCACCACCACCACCACCACCACCACCACCACCACAGATCATTCGCGACACACCACACATCCTGAGCAGAGTTCACCGGTGGGAACTGTACATCGAAATAGGAGTGGAGCATATTGAACATCTACTGTAATCGAACCATTGGGCGTTTTATTTCCTTCGTTCAGCATTTCATTCCATCTACAATGTTGTGAGTGAAGGAATAAAGTCTCTGCAGCTGCTCAAATACGTCACCCTCGTCTCGGTAGATTCATTGACAAGTAAAACAATTCCTGCGGAACTAACTTCCGGTACTCCGGTGTCTCCGAAAACCGCAAAAGTCGTTAAAAGGACGTAAAGCTAATGGAAGTATTATTTATTATATACACTTTCGTGGGGCGGCAGCTTTGCACCTTCGAACGTGTTAAATAATAAAAAAACGTTACTGCGACCAACGGACGAGTGTGTCTTAATTGGAGTGTGTTCCTGTACTGCTTGTGAAACTAACTATGGATATTGCCTCTAAGAGACAGGATAATCCTGTGCGAATTGAAAGGTGAAACCTTTTCCTGCGCGAGGAGCATTCCCTCTGTCTCCATCATACACCTCACTGCCCTCTCCCTCCCTTTCTCTTCCCTGACGGAGGGTGGCAGATTGTACTCTGGCATAGAAAACACGGGGAGTTCGTGAATTTGGATCGCGCACCCGGTAGTTACAAAGTAACCCTATTTTCTCCACAAAAAGAAACAACATTTTCTGCGCCAATCCGATTGCAGCACCCTTCTTAAAACACGAAGATCACCCTTGATTTGTTTTTGTCGGTGTATTTATGATACACCCTGTATCTTGGGTGATGAGTAACGGAACATTCCCGTTGCACCTCCCAGAAACACATGGGGAAACCAGGCAAAGTGACTAATACACGGAAAGGCCGACCATGCCCTCTAGGCCGTCTGGGAGATACCGTAACGTCTGAATCACTAGTCCTTTCCAGGGAGTACCGTAAGGGCTGGCACGTAACAATCTAATTGGAATTATTTTAAGGGAAGCAACATTCCTTTTCATTCATAAACTTATGCGGAAAAAGCTCTCATTCATAGTGGGCAAAATGAAATTGGCCCAGAAAATATTTACAATAGGACCGACACGGGACTGACCCTCGTTAATGAATATCACAGAAGATGCTGGAAATGGCCTCATGTGAAGAAATGAAAAACTGAGTATCCAAAAGTTCTGACTCCACTTCACTCAGAATCCACCGGTAGAACTCAACGCGCGAAGGTTCGCCTGGATGCCTTAACTCATAACCCGTGTGGGTGGGGGATGCAGACGAAGAATACCCCAACGGTATCTCCTGCCTGTCTTAAGAGGCGACTAAAAGGGGCGACCAATGTATGATTGAGTTAGAATCATGAAACTACTTGTGATTAGTACCGTCACGTGGGGAACACCATGGGTCTGCTTTACTTGCGAATAGTACCACTATGTTACACACACAATAGATTTGTGATTAGTAGCAGGGGAGAGTGGTTCACTGTGAGTTTCCAGTACCTGTGATTAGTACCACTATATGCCGAACATCATGGGCTTACGTTGCGTGTGATTTGTACCCACGGGATAGTACGAGTCCCTATGATTAGTACACCTACTGTATGTGATGTTCACCATGGGTTTGCGTTGCCTACGAGTGGCGCCATTATCTGAGAAACAACATAGGTTTGCGTTACCTCTACGACGTACAATACTTGTGAGTAGTACCATGATGTTTGGAACACCGTGAGGTTACGCTACCTTTGATTAGTAACGCAACTTTAGAAATACCATGGTTCTACTTTACTAGCGATGAGTGCCATTATGAGGGACCGTTGACCTGGATATTGACCCCGTTTGGACGGATCCACTGATTGTTTTAAATTCATATTCATCCATTCATTCATCAACACGATTTGAATACTGGCCAGTCGATACTTTTAAACTGTCATTGCATTTCATCTGGTTTATTATGATTAGGGTGGTGGCGATGATTGGGCCGATGACCTAGATGTTAGGCCCCTTTAAACAATAAGCATAATCATCTTCATCATCAGCTTTAACTCATACACAACAGTAAATTTGTAAGGATAAAGATGCCTGTTTCGACACGACGTTCTCGTAGTTCCCATTTGCACCGATAAACGGCGCTGGGATTTCATCGGACTTCGTTCCAGCCTTTCCTTCACTTGAGCAATGTTTTAGGATAATTAAGGATTATATTAGCTATATAGAGCCCGTTTCACGCCGGTTTGCCACCAAGTTTTGCATTGACGACTTTCCTGGATTTCTGACAAACCACTTCCATTCTTAAACTCTTGCGCAAACAGTTCTGCACATGTTTTCCTCGAATCGTGCGTCGGATAATACCCGACAATGAACACGCGCTGTTTTATCGTGAACACCATTCTGTGTTACGTTAAACACGTAATGTCAACGACCGATTGGTACATCGAAGTCACGGTTTCCAGAATTTACTGCGATGGGCAGTTCTCTGTTAATGGGCAAAAATTTCAGTTCCACGTCGGTCTAACAAAGATTTTCCGGACCAGCAATATTTTGGCTATACTGAACAATATATAAAGGGAAACTCAGTTTAGTTATGTACCTATAATTATTTTGCAATGTTTCTCTGAAATGGTTGTTTTGTAATTTCTAAAAATTGAGAACTATTAAGAGCTTTTCCTCAATTGATACTGAATGACATCCAATTGTTTATCATCAGAAAGACTTTGGAGTTTTTGAATAGTGAATTGTTGTTCGTATCCCCACATAAAACATGGTCACATCATGGTTACCCCTCGGTTTATACTACGGGTATTCTGACATCACAGATATATTTGATGAAATTTACGGATATAGCCTCCACAGACCTGACATCAGTCTACGATGCTCTCAACTACCAGCTACTGGTATTCAAAGTCACAAAGTATCCCACCTTACTTGCATGATAGGAATCCTATTACAAAATCGAAGGTTCACTCTTGAGTTTCAGGGTCGATGGGTTACCACAGGGGAATGATCTGGCTCCGGTCTTCTTCAAGATATACACTAACGAACACTGGTAGGTTTATCTGTGCTGACGACCTTGCTCTCTCAGTTCAAGATAACTCTTTTGAACAGTTTGAGCACAGATTAACTCAGGCATTTCACAACCTTGAACTGTATTATCGAAAGAATAATCTCGATAATCAAATCCCAGTAAAACCCAAGTTTGATTTTCCGCCTCAGGCACTACATGAGAAAGATCAGATCTCATGGAGTGGAGTTCATCTGACACATTACACCACATCGATATATCTGGGTCGGTAGCGTCGTCTGTACGATGTTATGAGAATGTAAGCTTCGTGAGAACTCGTACAATTTATTACCTGTCGTACTGGGTGGTGATATGAACATCGTTCGGAAGGCAGCGCGTGATCAATGGTTTCTCTCCATGCGTGGTACGTTCGTTCTCGAATTAAACAACAATAACAACCCAGCAACTCCTCTACTAGGAGTAGTACGTGCAGTCTCCACGTAAAGCACTTAATAGCCGAAGAATACGTTTCATACTTTTCCTATCACCGTCCATTACTGAGTAGAACTACAGTATCCAAACCCATGTCTGTACATTAATGTGTAAATGACATAAATACATCCAAAGACATACCCATGATTCTATGTTTTTCCGAGTAGTGAAGAAATTATGTTACGAATTTTCACAATGTTACGAGGTGTGTTGAAAAAAAAAACAGAACTTTTAAAATAGCGCGCCAACCGGTACAGAGAGCGCGCTGCGGACGTAGCGGCAGGTTTAGACAACAAACTGTCATTTGTCGCGTTTCGCTGTGAGCACGTGCAGAAGCTATTCGTCAGATTAGTGTCTAACTGAGAATGAAAGAGCTTAAAGAACAACGTTGGCGTGTGTGTGTGAAATTTTGCTACAAAATGGGCAAAACTTTCACGGAGAGGGTTCTAGTCCACCAGAAAGTATGTATGTGTCGGTCAAAGATCAAGGTGATGCTGGTTGTGCTTTTTGACTGTAAAGGCATTGCCCATCTGGAATTGTACCACGTGGTCAGATAGTAAGCAAGACAATACACAGACTCACGCGTCGCTCCTTGTCCGCAGCTATCTGGGAAAAATCACACTGCTATTGTGACCCTTCCACCGTATTCTCCGGACTTAGCCCCAGCAGACTTTTTTCTGTTTTCCAAAGTTAACACCACGTTGAAAGGACGTCGTTTCAAAACCATAGAGAAGATTGAGGATAAAGCGACAAGAGACTAGTGCGCCTTTCCACAAACGGCGTTCCAGTAGGCTTTCCAAAAGTGGAAGAGACGATGGGAACGGTGTATTGCCAGTAGAGGCGACAACTTGGAGGGGGACAGTGCTTAAAATGTTGTAATAAGCGATAAAAAGGTTTTAATACAATTTCTGTTCCTTTTTGAACATCTTTCGTATTTACGTAGTCTTAATATGAAATGTCAAAATAATGACTTCTGAAAATGGTTCTGGAGGACAAAAAACACATCTCTCAGCCTACCAGAATTCCGAATACGGTACCGTCTTTGAGGTTGTACATGTTTTCACTAGCATGTGATCACTTGAAGAAGGTTTTACTTCTTAATAACTACTGATGGACGTATACATATAAACACAATTAGATCAGCCAGGTGCGTGTAGGATTTCCTTTCCCTTATCTTTCTGCTCGGAACCGTAAAAATTAATTGAAGACCCACACGAAATTACGCATCCAATTAGTGCATGATCCTCAAATCGTGCTTCGTAATCCTGTTCGAGGAGCTAAAGTGAGGATAATCGCAGGATATAAATGTGCTGCTTGCATTATTAATGTTATGCTCGTATTGTGAAGGTCATATTGCTGGAGAGACCTACTGTTTACAGTGTCTTCTGGTATTGGCCCGATGAAATTTGTTCCCTTCATTGATCTGTCTCGGTGTGACTGTGATATGTGTGATGTTAATAACGGCACTCTTCTCGCAGCCAGTGTGTCTTGGCGGTGATGCTAAGTATTGCTTTAAGAGGAAGACAACTTTTCAACATTCTTCTTCTTGCCCATGTAAGGACCACGGAAAGTAACCCTGTGCATTCATCTTGATCGTTCTTTTCTTGACTTCCCATAGTGCTTCATCCTTTCACTTTGCTGTTTACCGAGCTCGATAGCTGCAGTCGCTTAAGTGCGGCCAGTATCTAGTAATCGGGAGATAGTGGGTTCGATCCCCACTGTCGGCAGCCCTGAAGATGGTTTTCCGTGGTTTCCCATTTTCACACCAGGCAAATGCCGGGGCTGTACCTTAATTAAGGCCACGGCCGCTTCCTTCCAATTCCTAGGCCTTTCCTATCCCATCGTCGCCATAAGACCTATCTGCGTCGGTGCGACGTAAAGCAAAAACAAAAAAAATCTTTGCTGTTTCCTCCTCTCTTGTGGTACAGATGGATGTTACTTCCGTTCATCTTCTCCTTCTTCTGGAAACCCTTGAAAATATGTATCAAGTTCCTCCGGTGACATTCAACTACCCTTCACAACAGAAACCGTAGTTGTGCTTAAACTGTACGCATGCAACTGCCTGTTGCTGGGACTAGGGAAGAGCTATCACGGTAACATACTCTGGTGCAGACTCTCCGCTTTAATGCCATTATACGTCAAGTTCAGAAACTTAATGGCTCTACTAGGTATATTTATACAGGGTGTACCAAAACTCGACGGCAAAAATTTAGGAATGGATTCCTCACATAGAAAGAAGTTTATGACAACTTCGGTCCGGAGACGTATACTTACAGATTTATTCAAACTTTTGTATATTTACACCGTACGTTTGTAACGGCAGCCGAAACACTTGGAGCATGTATCAGGGGAAATTTTTGCCGTCGAGTTTTGGTACATACTGTATAGAATTGCATCCGGGAGATAGTGGATACGAACCCCACTGTCGGCAATCCTAAAGATGGTAGTCTGTGGTTTCCCATTTTCACAAGCCTCTGCTCGTCGTCGCATGGAGTTACGCACGCGATCAAAAATGCCTGGTGTAGATGTTGTCACATTGCGCTCACATAAAGTTGCTTCATCAGGAACAGGAGTCGCACACACGAGAGACTTAATGTGTTCCATAGGTAAAAGTCCAGGGGGTTCAAGTCAGGAGAGCGTGGCGATGGCCAAGCAATCTGTCCTCCTCTACCTATCCAGCGCTCAGGAAAATGGGTGTTCAGGTTTCCTGCGGTCAGTTGACCGAAATGTGCGGGAGCACCATCACGCATGAAACACATTTGTTGACGGGATGCAAGTGGCATGTCTTCCAAGTAATCAGATAATGCAGTAGGTACGCAAGAAATTAGTGTAGTTCTGTCTAGTAAGCCTATTCGGAAGAACGTAGGGTCACAACAAGGAATCACCAACAATGCCTGCCCAGATGTTAATGGCGAACCTCTGTTGATGAGACGATTTTATGATTGCATGAGGACATGTAAATTATTACTAAAATTAATTTGTGTCACAAAGTTTGAATAAATCTGTAAGTATACCTTTCCGGACCCATGTTGTCATAACCTTTTTTTCTTCTCTCTACGTTAGGAATCCATTCCTAAATTTTTGTCGTCGAGTTTTGGTACATCCTTTATAGGATTGCATCGGGGAGATAGTGGGTTCGAACCTCGTTGTCGGCAATCCTGAAGGTGGTAGCCTGTTGTTTCCCATTTTCACACCAGGCAAATACTGGGGATTTCTTACATGACTTCAGTTCGGCATGTAATGGGATAGACGCTTGTGTAGACAACTCATACTCACTAATTACGTAAGAAATCACTAAACATGGGTTCACACTTATTTGTCTTTGTAGTGACTTAATTCCTCGTAACCGAGCTCGATAGCTGCAGTCGCCTTTGTGCCGCCAGTATCCAGTATTCGGGAGATAGTGGGTTCGCACCCCAGAGTCGACAGCCCTGAAGATGGTTTTCCGTGGTTTCCCATTTTCACACCAGGCAAATTCTGGGGCTGTACATTAATCAAGACCACGGCCGCTTCCTGCCCACTCCTAGCGCTTTCCTCTCCCTTCGTCGACATAAGACCTATCTGTGTCGGCGTGACGTAAAGCAAATTATAAAATAATTTATATAGGACAAAAATTGTCTTACTTAAATCAGCACTGAACACCTAAGAAGGACGTCGGCGGATGCAGAATGGTCACAGTTGGTCCGTGGTCCGACAGCTCTGCGCTCCGACCGACCAACTGAGAAGGGGACGGGTAGCCACGGCTCTGCAGTGGCTCTACGCCTCTGTATTCGGGAGACGGAGGAGGACTGGTCCCCACCGTCGCCTGTCCTGAGAATGGATTTCCGTGGTTTTCCATCCTCCTGCACTAAGGCGAATGCGGTGATAGTTCATAGTATAGGCCACGGCCGCCAACCCCCTCTCCTTCTCCGATACGCTTGAGGCTCTGGACTTCTGACCCCAACTTGGCAGGTTCGATCCTGGCTCAGTGCGGAGGTATTTGAAGGTGCTCACATACGTTAGCCTTGTGTCGGTAGATTTACTGACACGTGAATGAACACCTGCGGGACTAAATTTCGGCACCTCGGTGTCTCCGAAAACTGTAAAAATGTAGTTAGTGGGACGTGAAGCCAATAACATTATTATTATGATTGAAACCTGAAGCTTTCACTTATATAGAAATAAGCCTGGGGTAGAAAGCCAGTCAGTATTTTCTCTTGTAAAGTTTAGGATCAGAGGTGAAATATTTGACAACTGTGCTCATTCGCCCAGTCTGATCCATTTTAATGCCCACTTTTTTCTTTGTATTTTGTTTTCTGATGCTTCATTTTGTTTCCACTTACTAAATGGCTTGCTCTTTTCCAACAGCTGTTCTACGACTATGTTTGGTAACAGATCGCCATATCAAGACCCGGTGAAAGTAGTGGAAGGAATGAACAACAGGTTGCAAGCGTCGCTGAATATGAATCAAGTAAGGCATTCACAGTCTTTTAGATTTTATGAATACTTAAGTGTTGCTTGGAGTTACAGAATACAAACATACTTTGCGTATGATACCGTTTTAAAGCTGTAAGTGGTTAAGAAAGGCAGACATCTTTCAGTGGAGCTTGAACGTGAAAACGGATATGTCATAAATGTCAGGAGAGGTAACTAAATCTTGATAGAAAGATATATGCACTATTTTCATATTTGTATATTATCGTCTTGTTTTCTATGGCGTTGCTAAGGCTATAAAGCCTGCTATTATGACCAACCATATTACACTGCTTGGTTTACGGTATGTTAAGTTCTACAACATACTAAAATTGTGTAACTTAAAGACTAACTGGAAAAGCTTATCGTCTAGTTCCTACAGTTAATATTTATATGAACAAGTAAATTATCCTAGATATGTGCTATAGATTATGTTGTTATATGTATGTAATTTTTACAACACTTCCTTTGAACAGCTGAGTACTAGGAATGTCTCTAATGTCAGCCGGCAGGGAATGCCACAGGCGGATACTAGCGGGGATGAATGAATCACTGAAACTTGTAATGTGATGGGTAGGAAATTTCGTGATTATTTCTGGATGATAGGTACTGAAGTTCATCTCTCAAGTAAACCGGTGTTTTGCTCCGTAGAACACTATGATGGTGTTTATATTCTTGATCCCATCTCTTCCCATATCTCTTTTAATCCAAATTTTTGCTCCCTGTATTTTATTCGCTCCTCTTACCACTATTTCCGCCATCAGGGTGGAAAACAACTTCATTTTTATCGGTCTGTTACCCCGTGCTTTACCTACCCTTCCCACATCGTCAATATCAGCTTCGCTAAAATTGATTTTCATCATTTTTTGGATGACTTCCACCACTTTGTATATAGTCAGCACTTTGTCCTCACCTTTTTCTTCCGGCACCCCATATATGAATAAGCATTTATTCCTGCGTTCTTGGTTACCATCTTCTACTGCTGACTTCAACTTTACCATCTCTTCCTCCATCTTCCTTATTTTCGTCTTGAGTGATGTAATTTCTCTCTCGTTAGTTTCCACTTTGGTCATTGTTTCCTCCGTTTTTCCCTGTATCCATCGCCTTATATTTTCAAGTTTTTTCACTTGTTCCTTCATCACATTTTTAATCTGTTCACACGGGCAAACTTCTTCTACGACTTCTTTGACCACTTTTCTTATGACCTCCACGTCTTCCCAGTTCATGTTGCCACTGTGAGTCGGACCGGGATTTGTTTCCACACCCCCTATAATTAACAGTACCATAATCACCGCTGCCACCTGTATTATCTCAGCCATCATTCTCGTTTCTACTTTACCTCCTTCACTCCAAGCTGTTTCCATCTTCCATCTTCCCTGCCATCTTCCAATAACCACCCGATATTGGTCCACACCAATCATCTTCCTCTTCCCTCCCGTCTTTCTTCCCACTCGCCGCACACACTGCGCTCCCGCTCCACCTGCACTGTCAGCTCCGAACGTCTGCTTCCGTCCGCTGCTTAGGTAAGACTGTAGAACACTATGAATAACTGACACAGTGTGTCGATTTTGCCTCTCCTCTAAATATAGCCAAGATAACTGATTGAGGTAGGGGGAGATGGAAACTGTAACGCACGCCTCATTCGTGCTGCTAGCTATACTGCTAATAATAAGAGTTGGCGTCTGACATTTCTTAGAGGGAGGTCCGTTTACTGCCTGCCGAGGCGGGGTAAAGGGAGTGGCTGTGTGGTTGCCATGGAAACGAGGGTGGGGCGAATGCGGTTGCCATGGAGATAAAACTTCAGGGCAGCTCGTCTTTCTGGGAGTTGCCAAACCTATCACTGTCACTGATAAGAACCTGATTGTTTGTATAAGAGTGATCACAAATGGGACGACACCGCCTGGCCAGGTAGTCTACAACAGATCACAGCGGACAGAATGAAGGAGGGAACAAGTGAGCCGGAAGCGAGGGGTAAGAGCATGTAGAAAGGAATGCTGGAATGTGGCAACATCGTGAAATGGCACGTGCAGTGCTCCTCCCTCCAACCTTACTTGTCAGACGCCAACTTTAGTTAAGTCTAGTGTAGATACGTAAACGATGATGGATTCACACCAATTGAACTGTACACGCAAAGTCAATGTCATTAATCTTAATCAAATTCAATTAGATTTCTTAGCATTCCGATGAAATGAAACGGTCGGGAGTGTCTGAGGACATGTTCGGCTCGCCAGGTGGAGGAATTTTGATTTGACTCCCGTAGACGACCTGCGCGTCGTGATGAGGATGGAATGATGATGAAGACGACACATACACCCAGCCCCCGTGCCAGGGAAATTGACCAATGATGGTTAAAATTCATGACACTGCCGGGAATCGAACCCTGTACCCCTGTGACCATAGACCAGCAAGCTAACCATTTAGGCATGGAGCCGGACAGCATTCCGGTAATTACGGTCCAGTAACTCGACACGAATCAGGAAATAGGATAGATGCATCTGACGGGGGTGAACTGTCACGCACACACATACACTCGTATGTATCTTTGTATGTATGTGTGTATGTACGTACGTAGATTTGGCCCTATTTTATGGCCGAATGCCCTTCCTGACGCCAACCCTATGTGGACGTATGTAATGACTATTGCGTGTTTCCTTGGTGGTTGGAAGTGTGGCGTGTTTTCTGAATATCAAGACGAGAGTTTGGGACAAAGAAAAACAGTCGGTCCTCGAGCCAGAAGATTTAATCAGACGCGACTAAAATCCCCAACCCGGCCAGTAATCCAAACTGGGACCCTCTGAATAGAAGGCTTCAACTGCTGACATTTCAGCCAAGGAGTCGGAAGGATGACCCCCTATGCATGGGGAAGGTAGAGTAACAGCCAGGGTATCCCCTGCCAGTTGTAAGAGGTGACTAAACGGGGGCCCCAGGGGTTCTGAACTTTGGATCCTGGGTTGACTATCACGGGACCCTTAGCTGAGTCCTGGCATTGCTTCCACTTACTTGTGCAGGCTCCTCACTTTCATCTGTCCTATCCGAACTCTCTTGGTCAACTCTTGTTCTTTTCCAACCCCGACGGTATTAGGTTGCGAGGCCTGGAGAGTCTTTCATTTTCACGCCCTTCGTGGCTCTTGTCTTCCTTTGGCCGATACCTTCATTTTTCTAAGTATCGGATCCCTTCGATTTTCTCTCTCTCATTAGTGTTTATATATATATATATATATATATATATATATATATATATATATATATATATATGGTTGCCTACTTTTACTTCCTCTTAAAACAATAATCACTACCACCAGCATCAGTCAGACAGATGGGTGAATAGCTCCGATGAAGAAAAGTTTAATGTACTATTATATCGATTATTTATTTTATTATTAATGTATTTAATCATTTTACCATTTCAGCGAGGGATCCCATCTCCACCGTCTCAAGGGCGTGAGATATTTGGTCGGGGATGAATCTGGGGTGGAGGACCAGTACCCATCCCAGGTGGCCTCACGTGCTATACTGATCAGGGGCCTTGTGGGTGATGGGACGATTGGAAGGGATGGACAAGGAAGAGGGAAGGAAGCGGTCGTGGCCTTAAGTTAGGTGCCATCCCGGCATTTGCCTGGAGAAGAGGTGGGTAACCACGGAAAACACTTCGATAGTGGCTGAGGAGGGAATCGCACCCCCACTAAACTCAGTTCACCTTCCGAGGCTGAGTGGAACCCTTTCCAGCCTTCGTACCACTTTTCAAATTTTGTGGCAGAGCTGGGAATCGACCCCGAGCCCCAATGTGTGGCAGGTAATCACACTAATCACTACGCCACAGAAGCGGATGTAGATTATGTACTGTATATTATTATGTGTCAAGTTCTGCTCCCATTGATGTAGTACTACAGTGGTTCTGTGTCAGAGCCGTAACTTTGCCACCTACGAAGGCATAAAAATATAAACGAAAAAAATAGAACTTCCATCCTCTTAAATGCCCGGTCCCATAGCTAAGTGGTTATCATAGTAGTCTTTGCTGTAAAGGGTCCCGGATGCGATTCTCGATAGGCTCGAGAATTCATTGGTTAATTCTTCTGGCTTAGAGGTAGGGTGTTTGTGCCGTATTGAACATCAGATTTGATCCTCACAGACGTGCAGGTTAGCCATGTCCTTGAAATAAAAAACCTACACCAAGTGAGCCGAATATATCCTAGGGGACTCCCCGCAATAAAAGCTAGACGCTAAATAAATGAATAAATAAACTCCGTATAGCCATTGAAGAGCGATCTGGAATTGAACGCAGGCTTTTGCCATGCATTCCTATCCTGCCGGTTCTCATGGCGAGGTTTTTCAACTAACGGGACTCGAACCAGCTAACAACGGTGTCAAATCGTAAGGACTCGACGCCTTAACAATCATGGCCTCCAGACGAGATATGGTATCTCCTGATGGTTGATATTCACTTCGTATCTTGTCAAGAATCTAAATTTCATAAATATTCACACCGTTACTTGTGAGCAAAAGAAGAGTCTGAATGGCGTAATGAATGCAGAGTGTGTGACTCCATTAACCTCGACAAGGTTGTTTCGTCTTCTCCCGGTGAACTCGTATTTCGCCCCAAGCTGTCCGCTTTCACTCATTTGTCAAGAGCAGTAGTGTGTACTCCAAGTCTCACGTTCCTCAAACAGTTGTTGTTTTCATTCTTCTGAGGAACTTTCTGCTTCCTAAAAATCTGGCAGTTTTAATGACCAGACTCCTCGTTTCTAGATAGCAATAGGTTAGAATGCAAACTAATTTTGTTATTAGGAAGTGTCGACTAGCCCGCTATTCCATAGTGCAGAGAGAGTAACATAAATGCTAGGGGTTCTAATATGCAGTTCCGGTAATGATTGTACAAAACTCATAGGGCAACTGTTGTGCGGGCTAGTGTATACTTGAGTAAGTTCGCATTCCAACCTATTACTGTCTAGAATTTTGGATCCTATTAATGAGTTAACCTCGGGCGAAACAAAATTAAAAATTAAGTAACCCTGACATTAGGCTCGCTCAGTAAAGGGAGAGGAATTGTTACTTCGGACAGATGAGGATTAAGACTACTTAGAGCTGTCTAGATAATTCCTGTGACAGCCGACGTGTGGAGAAGTGAGGTGAGTCGATAGGATGCTATCTACACTATTATTTCTTATGGTTGCTTTTCCCGTTCAAAACAACCGACCTCAGCTATAGAAGTCTGCGGGACGAGCATTGCTCCAAGAATAGTATTGACTGTGTGGTCCTTAGGGTTTGGATACCACGGGGCCCATGTCAGAGTCTGTCAATGCTTCAACCTCCTCCCTTTCATATATCCTATTATGAGTTACAGACCACTCTTTCTCCTACACAATTCATACAAACGTTTCGAAAGAATTATATATTCCAGGTTACCCGAAGCAATGATCATCGCCTTACTTCACAACAAGCTGTATTTTAGACCTCGGAAGTACCTCGGGTTAGTAAATTTGACACAACATAGGGACGGTGGCTTTGAGTTGAAAAACTTGCGAAAATAGCCTTTAAAGACCTGACAGCAACTTACGATACTGTTAACCCCCGGTTGCTGGTGTTCAAATTAAATCACCTCGCAAAGGAAACTTATTTTTTTTTCCAAATACAGTATCCAATGTATAGAATTGTATCTTCTTCTGTGAATGTGTCTTGAGAGAGCTATCAACTGGACATCCTCTATGATTCTTGGTCCTGAGCATCTTGCTTCAGTTGTTCATAGTTTCTTCCTTGTTGGACATCTGTTAACATTCCAAACCTTCTTCTTACTCTTCCTTTTTCCATCTATTTTTCCCTCCATCACCGTCTGTTGAACGTAGTAAGTAAAGTTGATACTTCTGACACGAATAAAGAATAAAGAAAGACTCAACCAGATACTTTTCTATTCCTTATCATTTTCATCAGGTGCCTCTTCTCTCCTACTTTTCTTAGCCCTCCATCATTTCTCACTTTATCTGTCCACTTCACTTTTTCCATTCTTCTCCACAACCATATTTCAAAATTTTGCAAATACTGGTGAATGCTGAACTTTTCTCCATAGCCAAAGCGCGTTACCACACGCGGTCACTGTAAATCAGAGGTGCCAACTATTACGGACTGACCGTAATTATTACGGTCAAAGGGAAAATTATTACGGAAAAGCTGACATTATCGCGAAAAAAATAATTCAACGGAGAAAAGAAAAGAAGGAAAAATATTCAATCCTTTCGAGCATTCCTTTTAATCTTCCTCGTTTCGATGCTTGTGCGTTGGTAACGATACTTATTCGATCGTGACTTCCTTTTGCTACCAATAAGTGTTGTAAAATCCATTGTGAATGAAGGAGCTCAGGCGCTGCTCTTATCCTGTGTAAATCCTTTAGTAATGTTGTATTTGCTGTGTCAAGACTGAGAAGGAAGGGTGGCCTACATTAAGCACATCTGCACTGCAATCGCTTATGGTTCAGAAGACGAAAATGGGGAAGGATGCTTCAAGGAAACTACACTGAAAAGCAGCTGCTGCGTGAGAAATAACCCACAAGGAATGTTTTATCACAGAACTCACAGGTTGTGTTCAAAAGTTGTTGTGTAATATGATATACTTTTGAATAGATTGCTAGAGGAAAGGGCAAAAGGGGTGTCTTTATCGAGAAGGAAGGAACATTCTTTGGACTTGACTCGAAATATTTCTGCGGGGCGGAGGGTGATTACTGATAATCCACTTCAAAGGTTGGCACCCCTACTAGTGTATATCATTATTTGAAGAATAATAGAATGTGTGTGTTTGTTATTTCGTAAGATGTGAATAAAATATACGCACAATCACGGTGATTCTGTATACCTTGATACATTCAAGTGTCCTGCGAAATCTCCAATCAATCAATCAATCAATCAATCAATCAATCAATCAATCAATCAATCAATCAATCAATCAATCAATCAATCAATCAATCAATCAATCAATCAATCAATCAATCAATCAATCAATCAATCAATCAATCAATCAATCAATCAATCAATCAATCAATCAATCAATCAATCAACCAATCAATCAATCAATCAATCAATCAATCTGCATTTAGGGCAGTCGCCTAGGTGGCAGATTTCTTGTCTGTTTTGTTATATAGCCTTTTCTTAAATAATTGCCAAGAAATTGGAAATTTATTGAACATCTCCATTGGTCAGTTATTCCAGTCCCTAACTCCCTGTTCTATAAACGATTTCTTGCCCCAGTTTGTCCTCTTGAATTCCAACTTCATCCTCATATTATAATCTTTCATAGTTTTAAAAACACCACTGAATTGTATTCGTCGACTAATGTAATTCCACGCTATCTCTCCGCCGACAGCTCGGAACATACCACATAGTCGATCAGCTCGTCTCCTTACTTCCAAATTTTCCCAGCCCAAAGTCTGCAACACTTTCATGACGTGGAATGACTTTACAGTTTACTTTACGTC
Source organism: Anabrus simplex (assembly GCF_040414725.1). Classification (NCBI taxonomy): domain Eukaryota; kingdom Metazoa; phylum Arthropoda; class Insecta; order Orthoptera; family Tettigoniidae; genus Anabrus; species Anabrus simplex. Next base: position 45,342,751 of record NC_090276.1, on the reverse strand, counting down.
TCACTGATGAAGACAGATGTAATGGAGACGATGGGGCAGGAAAGGGCTAGGAATGGGAAGGAAGTGGCCGTGTTGTTAATTAAGGCACAGTCCCAGCATTTGTCTGGTACGAAAATGCAAAACCACGGAAAACCACCTTCAGGGCTGGGAATGACATTAGTAGGGGATTAAGCTTGAATGGATTGTTAAAGGTAAGAAAGACAATATATATATAATCCTTTATCTAGGAAAATAGCCGGCCTCGTGGTGTAGGGGTAGCGTGCCTGCCTCTTACCCGGAGGCCGCGGGTTCGGTTCCCGGCCAGGTCAGGGATTTTTACCTGAACCTGAGGGCTGGTTCGAGGTCCACTCAGCCTATGTGATTAGAATTGAGGAGCTATCTGACGATGAGATAGCGGCCCCGGTCTAGAAAGCCACGAATAACGGTCGAGAAGAAAATGACGCTCAACGGTTTTGACATAAGACACAGTATTGTACAATTTTTATGTTTTGGAATTTGCATGGCTCCTTAAAAGAAACACAGACCCACACACAGCCGCCTTGGTAATAGTGATTAGGAGCTTTCCGTCAGAGTAAACCTCTTCCACAACTCGGCCATCATCCCCGGTATGGTGACTCTTGCACACAGTAGGAATATGTATCTTACGCTCCTTTATGTATTCTTGTTATTAGATTTTGTGTATTATTTGATTCATTTAAGTTAAAGTGGCAGTTAATTACAGCTAATGGGACCTCTGGTCCTGCTTGTCATTAATTTTAAATACATATATTTCTATCTCTAGCAACGCGTAAACGGTGACGGGGTTCGCATGATATTTCTCCATGATGTAATTGGATACTGGGACGTAGATTGCCTGCTTGTCAGAGTTCACATCGTGCTGTTGTTGTTCGCCTGAGTCTAGACGTACTGTTGGGTCCAATATTACTGAACAAATTTGTAAATGAAGAGTAATAAAGGTCTGGGGAAATAATGTCTGCTTTTTGGATAACAATAACACTTTCGACAAAGTTCGTCATGATTGTCTCATCCAAATGCACAGGAAGAACAAGTTGGACGTGAAGGTCATTCGAATCATCAGCAGTACTTATTACAATAAGACTGCTATCAAAAAGGAAGGTAGGGAGTTGTCTGAAGAGGTGATAATAAAATGTTTCCTTAAAGAGGGTTATGTCCTGTCTCCTATGTTGTTTAGCCAATACTCAGAGGAAAGAATACAAGCAGCTTTAACGGAAAAACAACAGGAACTAAAGTTAATGGAAGAAAAACCAACAACTTGGATTGCAGATCACACCTTGTTTTTTGGGAGAAATCCTTCAAGATTTTCAACGGCTGACCAGCCGATTTGTGGAGGCAAGTGACCAAGTTTTATGGCAGTATCCAGAATACAGCACCAAGTGACAGAATACAAGTATTTAGGAACAAATGTGGACTACAGTATTGACCGTACTGAGGAAATAATGTCCAGGATCGGCCGAGCCAGAAATGCGTTTGTGTGTTCTGTAGCAGAGACGTTAGTTTACATTTAAAAATTAGACTTCTGAGATGTTACGTCTTTTGCACCTTGTTCTCTGGAGTTCAGACCTGGATCATAAAGAAAAGAGAAATGGACAAGTTAGAGGCATTTGAGTTATGGACATACGGAAGGACACTGCGGTTGTGTTGGACAGATAAGATGAGGTAATGAGACGAATGGAAAGATAAAGGGAATATTAAATACTGCCAGAATCATAAAGCTGAGGTATCTCGGTCATATAAAGCTACTCATTCAAGGCAAGATCCAAGGGAAAAGAAGATCAAGAAGAAGACGCATTGCTTGGATTGATAATCTCAAAACTTGGTTCAAGTCAGCGTTGCCAACCGTACGGCTTGAAGCGTATGTTTACAGTTTTCAACCCTCTGTGTACTGTGTACGGTTTGAATCTTAACTTACGGTTCTGCGAAATTTTTAAATGAACACCTTTTTATTATTGGAAACGTTCAGATTTTGTATGGAAAATTATATTTTCTCCTGTTTGAACGTACGTCATCTCCTAGGCATGTATAACGTAGCCTCCATTACTCCAGGGGAACTCCCAAACGTTGAATGTTGTGATTCACCTTTGGGCTTGTTTCAAATCAACCAATGAAGCGCCTGAATAGTCTCACACGTGAGATTTTTCTGTCTCACTGTGCGGCCGGGATTACCCTACTTCAAACTTCATCAACTGTGGATCTCGTAGTCGTGTATTTGCTCACAGTCACACTTTTGAACGAGCCCACACCGAACTCTGTCAATCGTTTGTAAACCAGTGTGAAGTGGGCCGGAACATCGAACATGTAACAGTGTAGCGTCTAGTTGTAAATCTTATGGTTAACGTGATTTCGTCAAACTTATGAATAATATTGTGATGTCCTTGCAAATTCTTTTGCGTGACAGTGCAGTCCTTCTGTTTCTTGTTGGTTAGCTCACTATGAATTAATTAAATATATATTGTTTTTTCGCTTTTATTTTGAATGTTAAGTAAATAAAGATGCGGTTAACTTCTGATTCCAAAAATGCAGCATCTCCTTCGACACACAAAAATTTAAAACTTTATGTTAAAGCAGTCAGAAGGAAACAAACGTACAGGCAGTACAGAAAGTGACTGTGTCCTGATTCAACATGTGAAAAACGGGAAAAATGCGTATGTGGCATTTTCTTACTTGAAGTAATACGTTTCAGTTAAGTGTTCCTATTTGCTATTATTGCACGTATTCTGTTAAATTTTACTGTATGTGTGTGAATATTAGTACTGTACGGTTTTACGGTAAAGAATACGGTTTATTTTGAATTTCCGTACGGTTTTTCAATTTTCGGAGGTTGGCAACGTCCCTTGAACTGTTCCACTATTCAGCTGCTTCGCGCTGCATCACCTAAAGCAAGAATCTCTGTGATGGTAGCTGACCTTCGAAGAGGATATGGCACTACAAGAAGAAGGTAATTTACCCAGGAAGATATTCGATAAATTTCCAAGTCCTTGAAAGCATTGAAGAAAGGACAAGGCAAATAAGTGATAGCGGGTTCAAACCCGGCAGAGGTAGTCGGATTTTTGAAGGGCGGAAAAAAGTCCATTCGACACTCCATGTCGTACGATGTCGGCATGTAAAAGATCTCTGGTGATACATTTGGTATTTACCCGACAAAATTAATTAAATCTCAGCCATAGACGCCCAAGAGAGATCCGGTTTACTCTGTCTGCCATCTAACGGACCTAGAGTAAAACGGAACGTCGAAATTGACGAGCAGACAGCCAGATGGCGTCAAATCGAAATGTCTGCACACGGTAGCTGAGGCCATACGATTATTATTATTATTATTATTATTATTAGTGACAGCGAATCTACTACCTGGGTGACAGTCGTAAATGCATATCAGTGCCGATTTATTTATTTATTTATTTATTTATTTATTTATTTATTTATTTTCTGTAAACACCAGATTTAGCTATAAAACAGCTGACTTGGGCAACACTATAAACAAGTCTATTATAGTAGAGAGTTGTTACTTATATCTCTTCGTGCAGATGTATTCAGTTTTATTGCATGCTCGTAACTTCCGCTTCATTTGTCGGACAAGTTGCACTCCAGTGGCCGTGTTATTGCTGCAGTTCGTGCAGGAGGAAGAAGGAGAAGTAGGGTAGCAGGAAGAGGAGACGCGCAGGTTAGCTGCAACAGTCGTGAATGTTGAAAGTGCTCTTGACCGAGTCCTTGTCTACCACGAGGTCACTACTTCTTCTGTGACCCTCCACCGAAAAGAAAGTGAAGACATCTCTTCTTCAGTGCGTTGTGCAATAATTATTGCCTTACCTGCTGTGAAGTAAAAGTTGATCGAACCAAGGACTGCATTACAATAAGCGGAAACTTGACCAGCAGTCGTCTGCAAGTCGGAGAAGACAGCGAGATCATTGACCTACTCACCGTCCTGATTTCTCTGACTGTTTTACAAGGTAAATATACAGTATATACAATATACAATATATAATATACAATACCGTGCGTTACTGGGTTTTATGTCGCGTTGGCTCAGGTCTTTTGGGGAAGGTGGGATAGTAAAAGGCTCAATTGAGGCACAGCACAAGCACTTGCCTGGTGCGACAATGAGAAGGCATGGAAAATTACCTTCAGGGCTACCGAAAGCAAGGTTCGAACCCACCATCTCTCGGTTACAGACTCACAGCTACGTTACGGAAACGCTGAAAAATATATGTATAGTGTGCAGTATTTTTGACCCGTTGCACAGAAAGGGATCAAAATTCGTCAAGAAACATTTTACAGCAGAGCCAAACAAAAGTGTCTGGAGTGTAAAAATTGCATTTCTACGTTTTGACTTCTTTTGCTGCCTATGTTTCTTTTTAAGAAACCGAGGTATGCAGCAGTTTGAGTCTTCGCCGTTCGATATACTGAAAATTGTTGTGGAGTTGATAAGAAGATTAGTGAAAGTTGTGAATACGTTTTTCTAAAAATACCGTTTTCTTAACAGTAACAGTCAATAAATATTAATATCTTCTGAAGTATTGCCTCTGGAACTAACTTTCTAATGTTCATCCCCTGTGGGTGGGGGACGGAGATAAATAATACACCCACTGTATTCCTTGCTTGTCATAAGGGGCGACTAAAATGGGTGACCAAGGGATGTTTCTTCAAACCATGAGATTTTCTGTGATTAGTACCATCAAATGAGGAACATCATGGTTCCACGTTACTTGCGATTGGTACCACTATTTCAGGAACACCACGGGTCTGGGCGTTGCCTGTGATTATTAACACTGTGTGAGGAACAAAGCAAAAAAAAATGGAGTGCAGTCGAACGAAGTAACGTGATGCAGGAAACATTAGATTAGGACGTGAAGTTTTGAACATAGTAGATGAATATTGTTACTGAGTTAGTAAAATAACTAACGATGACAGAAGTAAGGAGGATCTGAAATTCAGACTAACACAAGCGAACAAGTTCTTTCTTAATGAAATAAATTTGTTTCCTTCCAACATTGATATTTAAAATTACACGATTTTGACGACTATCGTTTTGAGCGTGGCATTGTATCGATGCGAAACCTGGGAAAGCAAGATAAAATTAGCTATTGAAATGTGGTGTTACAGAAGAATGCGGAAGGTGAGATGAGCCGGTCGATCTACGAATGAAGATACATTGAATCGAATTGGTGAGAGGATAACCCTTCGGAGAAATTTGATCAGAAGAAGTGATAGAATGATAGGACGCATTTTAAGACATCTAGAACTTGTTCAACTACGGTAGAAGTAGATTAAGGATTAAATTACGTAGTTACGTAGAAATGTAAAAGTTGAGCATGCGATATTGTAGCATGCAGAGCTGTTACAAACCGATGACGCAAACATCATCTGTAATTATGATCTATTATAAGATAATAATAATAGTAATCTTAAGCTGCTTTTTCTGCACTCTAGTGAAGTCACACATGTGGATTTGCCCCCGTTTTGTTGCCGAATGCTCCTCCCGACTCCTTTCCATGTGTATTCGGAAGATAGTGGGTTCAAACCTCACTGTCGGCAGCCCTGAAGATTCCGCGCTTTCCCATTTTCATACCAGGCAAATGCTGGGGATGCACCTTAATTAAGGCCACGGCCGCTTTCTGCCCACTTCTAGCCCTTTCCTGTCCCATTGTCGCCATAAGACGTATCTGTGTCGGTGCGACGTAAAGCAAATTGCCTTTCAATTGGAAGGGACGTATTCACTATATTGCTATTATCTGTTAGTTCGTGCTATTATGTGTCGTGTGTGTATTCATAAGAATACGAAACAGAAATCTCTGAGCCAGTGGAGTTGATCAGCGGGGAATCGAACCCATCATGATGTGACCGAAGTCCACCCTATTTAGACAAGGAGCCGGACGAAATATTAGGAAATTTGAAACTTCTGTTTAGCTTTTGAGGAAGTCCCTTACATGTACTGTATTATCGCCCGACAACTCGAGGCCGAAGTGAATTTGGAACGGGGAAAACTTCCGTGTTGAAAAAGGCGTACATCAGGGATCGGTACTCGGCCCACTACTATTAAATACTTATGTCAATTATACGACAGAAAATTTGGTTTGGACCATACGTTATTGTATGAGAGAGTCAAGAAAAGGTCGAGGAGATAGTTTTGGAGGCATGGTGAATAGTACTGGTATCAAATGGTCTGAGAATCAGTCGAAACTTTGTGAATGTAGAACAAATTGAACTACAGTATACTGTTTTCTTGGATGGCAAACCACTAATGATTGAAGTAAGTTGGAATCTTCACTATCACTGATCACATGTCGCGGGTGGACGAAACGCCCTCCGACAAGCGGAGTATTGTGCGACGGACAAATGCTGGTCATATTGAAGCTCTGAATGTTGGGTTGCGATGAAGATGAATAATAATAAGAAGAAGCATGATCAACAACTGCACATGATGGAGAAATGAATGCTGCGGTGGTCTCCTGGCATCACGTTGAAGGACTGCTTCCAAAATCAATACCTTCGAGGAACATTTCAGGTCACCCCTGTTGGCGAGAGTCTTGAAGAGAAGCAGCTTCGCTGGTGTGATTCCTACCTCGTTCTTTGGAAACTAAGAATATGAGGGGGAAATCCAATGGTGACCTGGAAGACATCAACTGAATCTGCTTTAAAAGTAGAAGGGATTGCAAAAAATTTAGTGGTAGAAAGACAAGTCTAAACCCTTAGGACAAGACGTGCCGACCACACGTGTAGTTGGGTTTGCCTAATCGGGAGGCGAAACTACGATCAAAAAACAAGAAAGAATAGGAGGAGGAGGAGGAGGAGGATGTGGAGAATTTTATATTTATATTTACCGTGTCGTACCCGGTTCTTTCACAGAGGAAATCAGTTGTAGGTAATGCACTGTAGGTGTGCAGTCAAAAGAGTTTCCTGGTACCACAGGAACAGATAATGAGTTTGCCACCCACTAGTGTGAAGAGTTCACACTGGGAACTAAACCTGAGATCTTTCACTTGAGAAGCGACGTAAAGTTCAAGGTACCTGTCTGAGCAGGATTGATGGGACATGAACAAGTTCCAGTGATGACTCATCATTGCCTGAGAACCGTGACACCAGATACTGTCACGTCTTCATTTTCACTCACGGTTGTGGTTTCGGTAACAGCTAAACCAGATACACCGCAACTGGGCACGATGGTGAAATGTTTTAAACTGGATTTATACTACGTTATGTGTTGGTCTAAAAATAATGAAAAAAAAAGAAAAGAAAAAAGAAATCAGACAGTTTTCCCTTGCTAGCCGTTTCCTGAACGATTGACGCTCTATGGACATCAATCGGAGCCATTTCATCTTAATTTATTCAAATAGTTAACGCGGTTATTTCCAGGTGCTTAACGTGACGTGAGCGAAGCATAAAACGGACCTATTTCAGTGCTGAGACTTTCCTCTGAGGATGGAATTCATCTTCTTAGGAAGATATTACCCGAGAGTCTCTTCGAGGATGGTACAAGATGGTTTAATATTCAGGATAAATTGCAAAAAGGTTCAGAGAATAATTTGTCACTGAGGATAGCGAAGAGACATTTGCCCAACAATGGAAGAACGGTGATCAATCAGATCTTCGCAAGCAGGAATAATGCTATTTTACGATATATTTCTTTACTATAATTCTAATCCACCTCAGTTCATTTGTCACATAGTGCTACAGTTTGAAGTGAAGCAATTTAGACCTAAACTCAAATTTTATTATATATCAAACACCTTTCCTGCTTCTAGATCGAGCACAGAGGAGGAAATGAAGGAAAAAGTAGTTACTGCCGAAGGATGTAGATTTAGCACAATATTAGTTAACTTCAAAAAGTAAAAAACATTTACGGAATTAGGATGGCACGAAAGTAATCCGAATCTTTGGCTGAATGGTTAGTACTGAGTCTGAAGGTTCAGAGGGTCTCGAGTTCGACTCCCAGCTGTCTCGGGAATTTTTATCGCGTCTCATGAATACTTCTGGCTCGGGGACTGGGTGTTTGTGTTTGTCCCAACACTTTCCTTTCCATATTCAGACAACACACCACACTACCAACCACTACAAAAACAAGCAATAGTGGTTACATACCTCCATAAAGGGTTGCGTCAGGAAGGGCATCCGGGCGTAAAAGAGAGCCTTATCCACATGAACGACACAGTTCGCACCTGTGACCCCACAGAAAATTGGTAAAGGAAAAAACAGTAAGAAGAAGAAGAATAAGCAGATTGGCTTGAAATTAAAAGGACTGCAGACTGTAGCAGAGGCCATGCGATAATGAAGTATTCTGGCTGGTCGAGAGAAGCCACGGAAAACTATATCACTTCCCTAATGAAGCCCTCCAGTAACACTCCAAGTGTGCCTGCTGATCAAACCAGTCTTTGGACTAAGGGATCAACATACATTATTATTATTATTATTATTATTATTATTATTATTATTATTATTATTATTATTATTTTCACAACGTTGTGCCCAAATAAGGAGCGCTATTGAACTTATTCGGAAGATGAATTTGCTTTCTCCTCTTTCTTAAATCTCTTTATCCTCTCGCTGTGTTTTTTCTTCCGTTCTTCCCTCCATGCAATGGTGATTTTCACCTTAGGTTTTTCAGCAAAATGTTTATTCACTAGCGTTATAAAGCTAGGCTTTACCCGTATAATTTCACCTGTTATACTGACTTCTTGATGGTCTTTTTCAGTTATTATAAAATTATTCTTGACTTGTATTGACAAGGCTTAGTTAAATATCATTTTAGTAAGTCTTTCATTGTCCACTCTTTGAATATGGTCATAAAATTTCGCCTGCAATAGCTGTTCGGTGGACTGCGTTGCTTAACCTTTGCGTTTACCGGTCCCAAGCCCGGATAAAGGAGGAGAGTAAACCAGAAAACATATTTAGCCATTTAAAGGCTAAATACATTGGTTATACTACTCAGATAGATTAAAATCCATCTGTCCGACTCGTTGTCTGAATGGTCAGCGTACTGGCCTTCGGTTCAGAGGGTCCCAGGTTCGATTCCCGACCGGGTCGGGGATTTTAATCGCTTCTGATTAATTCTCCTTGCTCGGGGACTGGGTGTTTGTGTCCGTCCCAACACTTTCCTCTTCATATTCGGACAACACACTACCAACCACCACAGAAAAGCGCAATAGTGATTACATCCCTCCATATAGGGTTGGCGTCAGGAAGAGCATCCGGCCGTAAACCAGGGCCAAATCCACATATGTGTGACGCAGTTCGCACCCGCGACCCCACGCGTGTGGGAAACGTGGTAGGAAAAGCTTACTAGCATGTTTAAGAAATATTTATTTATTTATTTATTTATTTATTTATTTATTTATTCTTGTTTCGTTGAGGCCCCTTGGACCACGTGCTTCCTAAGTCTGGTAATGTAATGTAATGTCGTATGGCTTTTAGTGCCGAGATATCCCAGGACGGGTTCGGCTCGCCAAGTGCAGGTCTTTCTATTTGACACCCGTAGGCGACCTGCGCGTCGTGATGAGGATGAAATGATGATGAAGACAACACATACACCCAGCCCCCGTGCCGTAGGAATTAACCAATTAAGGTTAAAATCCCTGACCCAGCCGGGAATCGAACCCGGGACCCTCTGAACCAAAGGCCAGTACGCTGACCGTTCAGGCAACGAGTCGGACCCTAACTCTGGTGAGCTTAGCCCAGTGTTCTTTCATCTTTGCGTTGTGGGTTGCCTTCCTTTCCAGGAGTCCACTTCACTCCTACTCCAAGACCAAATGTTATAGCCGTCAGTGACTGCAGAGTGTCGGATGTTCTGATCAGCATTCTAAATTTATCCCTGTTGAATATATAGTGAGCGGCTAAAAGTCACGGGAAAGGTGTCCCATTAGAAAATGTGCCATGTATGACCTCTAGGCGTTGCGGCTAGCTGCGGCGTAGCTGAGCAGTCTGTCACAGACACTAGTGTCGTGAAGATGGCAATACGTCACGAGTTAACAGACATTCAACATGGGGTGATCATCGGCGCTCGGTGCATTGCGGAGATCACTCGCGAATTCGGGTTTCCGAAGTCAAGAGTGTTGAGGGTGGATCTTCAGTATCGCGGAGAGAGTGTTACCACCCGTGTAAGCCGCCGCACGGGAAGACCACAGGTGTTTAACTAACGGGCATCACGTCACCTCCGCAGAACCATACTGGGCGCTCGACGGACTACTGTGAGTGAGATCACCGCCCAGTTCATGTTGGGAGTCAGGAACACCATTTCTAGCAAGACTGTAAGGAGACAACTGCACCCGCATAGGCTTCACCATTCGTCGACCAACTAGTGTCCCTTGGCTCACACTTCGACACAGAGCTCAGCGACGTGCATGGGCCCGCGAACAGTGGGAATTGACCATGGAACAGTGGCGGGGTGTGGTACGGTCCGATGAATCCCATTTCCAGTTGTATCGAGCTGATAGGCGCGTGTCAACAAGGTTGTGTCCAGGCGGGAGGTGGCTCATTTCTGATCTGAGTGGTGTTTTCATGAATGCAATTAGGTCCCATTGTCTGGCTGCAGGGAGCGCTGACAGGTGCACGTTACGTGAACATTCATTCAGAACATCTGCATCCATTTCAGGCCCTAGAGTACCCTGAAGGAGGTGCCATGTTTCAACAGGATAATGTGTCATGTCACCGCTCTGTAGTAGCACACAGGTGGTTGGAGGAGCACTCCAGTGAAGTTACGACCCTGGACTGGCCCACCAGATCCCCCGATCTTAATCCAATCGAGAATTTGTGGCATGCAGTCGATGGTGGTGTACGATCCATGAACCCCGCACCAACTACACAAGAACAGTTGTGGGTAGCAGCGCAAGATGCGTGGGTCCAGACCCCTCGAGAATGAATCAAACACCTTGAAGAGTCGATGCCTTGCCGTTTTGAGGACTCGCGGGGGAGCAACTCGTTATTAACATCACATTCTGCGTCTTCCCATGAGTTGTGGACACTCATTGTATCCTTGGGATCAATTTTTAAAATTTCCATGCCTTTTTGAACTAGTTTCGTCTGTTTAGCATTTGATTCCTTCTCTCTAGAAATGGTGTTGACGATTCTTGAGGTCATTCTCTGGTTGTCCATTCTATGTGCCCATAGAAGATGAATGTCCTCTTTTCAGTGTTGGTAAAGCTCGTTGTTGTGCCTCATTCTGTAGACAGTTACCTCGTAATGGGACCTATGATTTTGCTCAGGATATTTATTTATTTATTTATTTAATTAATAATTAACTTATTTGTTTACCCTCGAATTATATCCACATTTATTGGCCGAAATATTTACGTTTAGAAATGATTTATCGTTCCAAATACCGTAATATTTCCCGTTCCAACGTGCATGGCACGCGAGCATATGTTGAAAAAGAGCAGAGCAAGGCAGTAAAGATTGCCATTAACTCATTGCGGACCGTGGACGGCGTAAGACGTTTAATGCTCCGCGCGAAGCAATGCTGTTTATATTCGTCATCTATGCATTCTTACACCTTAGTCTGCGTTACTGGTTGTAGCAGGAAGTTGGTTGACCTTTTTGAGATAACCGTCGCGTTGAGCGGGCTTACGTTTATCTTAGCTGGTTTAGCGGGAATATCTCAGCACTTCCTCGCGCGTCAAGACGGTACTTGAGATTTCAATGCAGTGCGTGTCGTTCTTACCGAGTGTAGTATAATGGCTTATAAAACAAAGTTTCTTACTGAAGAAAAAGTATTAAGTATTGTTCACAATGATTATTCTGGTGATGAACTTATTCCTGAAATAGACTCAGATAGTGAAAGTAAGAGTGACGAGAAAATTCCGATTCCCGAATCCGATAGGCCTATAGAGAAAAGTGAAGTGCCTGATACATATGGTCCTAGTTATTGTCCACCCGTTCCACCATTTACAGAGAATTCGGGAATAAACGTTCAAATAAAATATAAGCAGGATATTTTGAGTTACGTGAGTATTATCATGAATGACGAATTTTATCAGAATGTGTGTGAGCAGACCAATCTATACGCGAGTCAAGTGATAAGTGCGGCGCAGCGGCCTTTCACAAAGAATTCGATCATGCAATCGTGGAAAGCGATTAGTCCAAAATCCTGATATAAAAATATACTGGACCGAAGACCTTGTTTTTCATACTCCAATATTTTCTAATACATGTTCCGAATACGCTTCCTTCATATTCTTTCATTTCTTCACTTGGGTGACAGTAATCATTATGCCGAAAATACAGATAGGCTGTATAAAATTAGACGTATTTTGAAACATGTGACACCAGATATCACATCCTAAATATTTACTAGTGGTAAGCACAAAGTATCATTTTTCTAACATTTATAGTTTAGGAGTAATTGTAAATTGTATTAAGTGATTCAAGTCAAGAGGGCCGGGCATCAAAATGGCCGGTCCAGGCATTGAAGTGTCCCGCTCAGAAGCAGGTACTGAACGTGTTAACAATAGACCTATTGTAATATTACGATGCTCTAATGGATTTTTCTAACATATGTTAGGGTATTTTTGTTTTCACTACCGTTAAGTCATGGCTGCCATCCTAATGCATGCTTGCAGCTCAGGAGCCACCCAAGTAATTATGTCTCCCTGGTTTCTAATTATCAAACAATCATTCTGATGTAATGGGCTGTCTGCGATGAAGTTTCTATTCTGTAGCAGTGGCCACTTATCCCGCGTGACTGAGCATTTCCTGGTCGTGAAACAACTCCTTATTAAAAGTGAAACCATTGCATGCCTCTTCTGAGCATGTAATGATCAGCTGCTTATCTTTTCGGCAAGTAATTGGGCGAGTCGTTATAAGAATGGAAAACACGAGTACAGTTTCATTCAAATCAATCTGGAGATGAGGTTGACGAACAACTACCACTGTTACTAAACTGTTTCCTTTCGGGCCTAGAGGCTTATGCCTTGTCTCACGCCAAGGAGATTTAAAGCGTTGACTTGAGGTGCGGGGGAGGAAAAAGGATGGCGGCCGTGGACTATAAAAATCAAACCACTCTTCTCTTTGCGAAAATCAAAGGATAATAAATATGTCTCCCGGTCTTGGCCATCTATGAACCAGTCATAAGATACAGCGTGCACAGTTGCTAGGTAACATTGTCTGACCATCCATCCAAACCTTACACCACTGCCTGCACGGTTGCTATGGTTACACTTACGTGACGCATTTTGTCGCGTGATGTTACACAAATTTTCGGATGATACACAGACATAAGACATATTTATGTCAAAAGGTGTTAGTGGTAGTGATTATTGTTTTAAGAGGAAGTACAACTAGGCAATCGTCATCTATATAACACTAATCAGAGAGAAAAATGGAAGGGATCCGACACTTCGGCCAAAGAAATACAAGGTGATGGAGCCACGAAGGGCATAAAAATGAAAAACTGCCTAGGCTTCGAATGCTATAATACCGTCGGGGTCATAAAAGAACAAGAGTTGCCCAAGGGAGATTGGATAGGGTAGATGAAAGTGAAGAGCCTGGCACAAGTAAGTAGAAAGAATGCTATAACTCCGCTCAGGGCCCCGTAGTCGCCAATCCATGCTCCGAAGTTGAAAAGTCCCTGGAGACCCTATTACTCTCCTCTTACGACAGGCAGGGGATACCGTGGCTGTTATTCTACCGCCCCCACTCGCTCGAAAAGATCTGCTTCGTCATTCGCCTTCGTGCATGAGATTGGAAAACCACCGTCTGGGCGACATGATGAATTGTAATACTGAAGATGCCACACACACCTAGGCACGAAGCCAGAGTAGTTCATCGTTGAATGTTAAAAAACCCCGACCCGGCCGAAAATCGAACCCTGGACCCTCTAGACAAAAGGCCAGCACGCTCACCATTTACCCATGGAGCCGGGCATGTACATTCATGTCCTCGCGCCAAGCTCTTTTCAGGCACACCCGCCAAAGGAGGTGAGCTGCATGTAGCATTTTAACCACATACCAGCCCTCTTATCTTCCTTAAATATCTGGCAGTACCGAGAATCGAACCTGGGCCTCAGAGGAGGGCAGCTAATAGTACTATCCCTCACGCTACGAAGGTGGACTTTATTATTGGTGTAGTAGTTAGCATGATTAGCTGCCACCCCTAGTGTCCCAAGGTTCGATTCCCGGCTCTGCCACGAAATTTTGAAAAGTGGTACGAGGGCTGGAACGCGGTCCACGTAGCCTCGGGAGGTCAACTGAGTAGAGGAGGGTTCGATTCCCACCTCATCCATCCTGGAAGTAGTTTTCCATGGTTTCCCACTTCTCCTCCAGGCAAATGCCGGGATGGTACCTAACTTAAGGACACTGCCGCTTCCTTCCCTCTTCCTTGTCCATCCGTTTCATCCCCCCTCTACAAGGCCCCTGTTTATCATAGCAGGTGAGGCGGTAGATATGGGATCCCTCGTTGAGTCCGAGGGAAAAGCCAAGCGTGGAGGGTAAACAGAAAGAAAGAAAGAAAGAGAGAAAGAAAGTGGGAAAGAAAGAAAGAAAGAAAGAATTATTATTACTATTATTATTATTATTATTATTATTATTATTATTATTATTATTATTATTATTATTATTATTAGCCTGTCCTATGGAATAGAGTGTAGTGTTCCTGTCTCTTATTCTAAGGTCCTAGGTTCGTTTTCGGGTCAGTCTAAGGATTTCACAGTAAGGAGTAGAACGGGGTTCACGTGATACGAGCGCACAGTGAGAAGACCGACCTAGTACACTGGTTGCCATGGTCAAGGTACTGTCGAGAAGTTGATGTCGCTAATTCCACATAGACCAAAAACATATCCGTGTTAAAACACTCGTGAGCAGTTGAATTAAAGGTAGCTGCCGTTTTGGCTAAATGGCGCTGTAGAAGGCACGGTAACTGTAATAATACATTCAAACCTCGTACTGGCCATGTAACAGTTATCCACAGAATGGGCAAGAGATCACATCTATGCTGGATTATCTGTGCCAGAGGTAGGGGTCATTCCATAACCAAGTTTTGCAGGCAGGCAATGGGCTTTCCGCAGGCTATGGTGTCAAGAGTGTTCCATTAGTACATGAATGCAGGGGATACCACCAGCACTACAATGGTGAACTGCCGTGGAGTACAACGTGTTGATGACGGTCACCGTCGGCTAGCTCGGATGCAGCACATCACTAGCCAATTCAGTGCTGGACAATAGCGAAGTGTGAGCAACTCTGCCTTCCAGGACCAACTCCACGCATTAAGGTACAGAGCTACTGACATGGGCAAAGGTACACCGCCCTTGACTTGCAAAGTGTTGAAAAGAAGTCACCAGGTCAGACGAGTCGACTGTATGTGTGTGAACACGGGGTAAGTAACGCTGTACCGCCACCTCGTCTTCAAAGTCTCGTGTCGTTGTCTCCGCTACAGGATGAAGTACAGTGCTCCGTTGGCTGAATTGTAAACGTACTGACCTTGGATTGAGAGGATTCTAGGTTTCCGTATTGGCCAGCCGGTGGATTGAATTGCCATGTCCATAAGTGGACGTTGGTAGTCATGTTGGACACGTCGTCCTATTAAGACAGCTGTTGGGGAAAGATCGAACCACTGACGTAGGTATCCCCGCCATCGGGTCCTCCTCCTATCCGGACCGCTCCTTCCACGTACCTGTCCCTGCGGGACATATAGATAGATAGACAGACAGACAGACAGACATATGTTTTTAATGTTGCAGTTAGGGCCATGAGACCTTCTATTACACCAAACCTATTCTTGTACCTTAGAATCATAATATTATCCTGCTTAATACTAAATGCAGCAGTAACCAAGCGAGTTGGCCGTGCACTTAGGATCGCGCAGCCGTGAGACATTTGGGAGATAGTGGGTTCGTATCCCACGGTCGGCAGCCCTAAAAATCGATTTTCTCTCCTTGGATTGAGATTTCCTTTCCAGATTCCTCTTGACTTCCTTTTCCGCCTATTGTATATAAAAACTGAAAAGGAGAGGGGTCAAACTGCAACGTTTTCTCACTCATTTCTGGATTTCTACTTCTTTTCCATATGCCTCAATTTTTATCACTACAAACTAAGTGTTGTACAGATTGTAGATAACTCCTCTTTCTCGGTGTCTTATCCCTATCACATTCAAAATTTCATATAGCTGTGGATGGGGGCGGTAGAATAAAACCCACGGTATCCCCTGCCCGTCGTAAGAGGCCACTAAAAGGGGCCCCAATGGCTCTGAACTTTGTAGCGTGGATTGGTGACTACGGGGTCTTTAGCTGAATCCTGGCATTGCTTCCACTTACTTGTGCCAGGCTCCTCACTTTCATCTGTCCTATCCGATCTCTCTTGGTCAATTCTTGTTCTTTTCCGACCCCGACGGTATTACGTATAGAGGCCTAGGGAGTCTTTCATTTTCACGCCCTTCGTGGCCCTTGTCTTCCTTTGGCCGATACCTTCATTTTTCAAAGTGTCGGATCCCTTACATATTTTCTCTGATTGGTGTTATATAGAGGATGATTGGGTAGTTGTACTCCCTCTTAAAACAATAATCACCACAATAATCACCACCACCACCACCTCTCATATAGCTTCTTGGTCCAATCAACATTATGGAACACCGTTCTTTGATCTGCTAATGCTTGGCGTGTCCTTCCTAATTAAATCCTTTAAGGCCAGGTATACAGTCAGAATTGCTTCACTTGCTCGTACATTTCTTCCGAAGCCAAACTGATTTTCTTCTTCGAACCAGTTTTCAACTTGTTTTTACATTCTTCTGTAAATAATATGTCTTAAAATTTTTCAAGCGTGTGATATTAATATATTGGTGCGATAGTTTTCACACTTGTCAGCACCTGCGGGGGTGAATAGGTATAACAAAATTCTGTTTTAAATCGGATGGTACTTCTCCTGTACCATACACCTTACTGGGTGATATCCACATCAAATGCCGGCATCTATAAACTGGGAAATGGAAGTAGAAAGAACATTATAGTATGTGTTAGATAGCTGGTAGCTATGTGTGTTACGTAACCGCTGTTGTTGCGATATTCATAGCCGGTGCCACAGATATTTTGGTTGCGTTTAGAATCGAACTGTCTGCATTTTACAATTCCTCACACACATACCTGTGATATAATGCAGTTCTGGCCTTAAGCCTATATAATCCCATGCTAAAGCTTCCAGTGAACAGAGTTACACGAAGAGGAAGTATCCGAATGATGCACCAGCTTCAAGCCAGCAGACAAGAAAGAGCTAGAGCCAAGTTTTTGTATTTGGAACGTGTCGAGCCTATGTTTGGCACATGATCTAGGAACATTAGTTTAATGACAAGACAGGACAAGTGAAACTTACGAGGCCTATTTGATGTTCATGTAGTAGAATCTAGTGGTCAGCTTAGAAAGCTCGCTGTCGACAGTTCCATCCGTTAATATGTGGCTGGTTGTTAACTATTCGCTAGCCTTAGCACGACTGAGCTCAGAACGCGACAGTCTACCCTGAGTGACCTTCCAGTCTTTTCAGACTGGTGAATACAGAATAATATGCTGTCGATTTATTTTTGAAACCTCTTATCTCCGTTCTAACAGATTCCGCGCACGTACATAGAGTGCCTCTTTTTAAAACGATTTTAAGGGATACTTTCAGTTTGTACTCGACTAAAGGAACTGGTGCGGCTGTTGTAAGGAAAAATACATTATTCCTTTCCTGAGGGCATCTCATATCTATTATTATTGTTATTTCTTTCTCCGGTAGGGTCTTCTAAAGACCACGTGAGAATTTCAATGTTTCATCCTTTGTTTTTCCTTCTTCTCCCTCCAGTACTCCTTCATCTTCTTTTTATTCCCCGTTTTCTCTCCTCAGACCATTCTGAGCTTGTTCTCTCTCCCTCTCGACCTTGTAATCCATCCTTTTTAAACACTTTCTCTCTAAAAATATATCTCTGTTGCTTCTTCTTCCCTTATACTGTTTCTTTCCAAATCTTTCTTGACTTCATGTATCCCGATTGTTTTTGACTTGTTCCAAAGATATTTGAAGATCTGTTTGGTTAACCTGTTGTCATCCATTCTGTATAAATGTCCAAAAAATTATCAATCTCCTCTTCTGCATTGTATCTGATATGTTTTCTATGTTCCGGTATATTTCATCATTACTTCTTGATTTCCAGAGTTCCGTACTTATTAGCGGACCGAGTGTTTTCCGTATATTTTTTCTTTCCAGTACTTGTAATTCAGTACTAGATATTCAAAAACAAAGTCACCTCCGTACAGGCCATGAAGGCCCTTGGAGGAGTGGAAGGTAAAGGCTTCCACCATTGTTAACCGCGGCACATGATGGGGTAGAGTGGTTAGCCCGGCCGCCTTTGCCACCAGGAATTAACCTCGTACTCATTTTTGGTGTAGGTTGAGTGAACCTCAGGGCCATATGCACCTCCGGAAGTGGAAATATTGTTTCTTAAATTTTACGACTTCCTGACGGGGATTCGAACCCACGTCCTTCCGGGCGAACCGAGCACGCCTTTACCGCCTCGGCCAGGCAGCCCCTACTAGACATTCACTCGCGTATAGGCATTCCGGTTTGACTACTGTGTTGTAGTGTTGTGTTTTGAGGTTTTTAGACAAACACTTATTGTTGTAGATATTTCTGGTTATACCCTATGCTCTTTCCATCTTCTGGATCCTTTCTTCTACAGCGGATTTTTCAAATATTGTTTCTCTCAAATATTTGAATCTCTTTACCTTCCTTATTCGACCAGTTTCTGTTATTAGATATTCTGGAGCATTTTTTATATTTGTCATAACTTTTTTCGACAGAAATTTCTAAACGTGTTCTGATTGACTTGTATTTCTAGATTTTTCAGGTTTTCTGAAAGTATAGAAAAATCACCTGCAATTGCTTGACGGTTTTTTTCAACACATCTGTTCTTTCTTCCCATTGTTAGGCCTATTGGTGATAGCTTGTGTCCTTTCAGTTTTTAATTCCAAATTTCTACTATTTTTTCCAGGACGCAATGATGTAGGAACATTAGTTTAATGACAAGACAGGACAAGTGAAACTTACGAGGCCTAGTTGATGTTATTGTATTGGAATCTATTATTGTTATTAATGGGCTACTCGAGGACCACGATATTCAACTTTTCCGCTTAGAGAAGGACTTAATGGTTGACCAATACTCGCGCATTCTCTGGCTGTGTTTCTCCCTTCTTTCCTTTCTCCAGAGAGCCCCAATTTTCCTACAAGGTGGTCTGTCCTGAAATCTCTAATAATAATAATGTTATTTGCTTTACGTTCCACTAACTACTTTTTCGGTTTTCGGAGACGCCGAGGTGCCAGAATTTTGTCCCGCAGGAGTTCTTTTACGTGCCAGTAAATCTACTGACACGAGGCTGACGTATTTGAACACCTTCAAATACCACCGGGTTGAGCCAGGATATAACCTGCCAAGTAGGGGCCAGAACGCCAGCGCCTCAACCGTCTGATCCACTCAGCCCGGCCCTGAAATCTCTTTTGTTTGATTGTTCTTCTAAGCGATGCTCTGTTTCTGATATAGTTTTTAGTTACTCCCAGTTCCTGTATGTCTTCCTTCACCTCGACCATTGTGTTTTTCCTGTAGTTGAGAACCCGGTAGGTCATTCTAGTTAGGTTCAATCCTCGTGACATGTCCATAGAGAATCAGACGCCTCTTCCTGGCTACGTCTGTGACTTTTTTCACTATAACTGTGTAGCTACCAGTTTGGTCACCTTCTGTCCTCGCCATCTACTTTGATCGGTCCTCCTATCTTTCTCTCCTGGACCTCCAGTTTGTCCAACAACCCTTTCCTGCTAAGTATCAAGCATTATGTCGCTTCTGGGCGGATGACTGACTGGCAGTGCCACAATTTGGTGTTATGAGAGAGACATTTCTTGTTATAAATTTTCTTGGTCAGTCGATATGCTAACTCTAGTTTGTTAGTCCGGATTCTTAGTGCTACCTATTGGGTTCTGGCCATTCTCCTAGGAATTTAAATCTGTTGACTTTCTCAATCTGGCCCTGTTCCAAACGTAGTTCGGTGGGAGTATTAATGATGTTGGTGAAGTATTTTGTCTTTTCTAGAGACACGTGTAATCCCACCTTGGCAGCCTGGTGTTTAAGTGCATTGAGCTGCTGAGTTAGGCAGGTCATCTGCGAACGCCAAACAGTCTAATAGTAGTCTCTTCCGTTCGTGGCCCAGATAAATACCGCATGGTACCTTTTTGTTCTTTCATTTCTTTCCACCATTTTGTGATGTCCTTGTCCAATGCGCAGTTGAGGAGAAGGGGGGAAGTCCGTCCCCTATCTAACTCCTGTCTTTATTTCAATAATAATAATAATAATAATAAATTATTATTATTATTAGACGGTGAGGACCTATCGTGGATGACAAGTTTCAAGTATCTTATCTCCACGATGACGGCCGGCTTGTGGAAGAGGTCAATGCGACGATCGCTGCAGCCTGGATGAAATGGAGAATAGCGACCGGCGTTACTTGAAACCGGACGATGTATGATAATCTCATATCAAAAATCTATCGAACTGCCATCCGATCTGCTGCAATGTATGGTTGGAAATGTTGGTTGATTATAACTGGGACTGAGTGTCGTTTCGGCGTCCTGGAGATAAAGATGCTGAGGTGAACAGCTGGCGTTACTAATCTGTATCGCATCTCCAGTGAATCCATCAGGGAGAGATTTGGCGTTGCACCGATTCAAGGTTAAATGCGCTAGATGATTTGAACATGTACTAAAAACAGGGGCCCATACAATCGCGAAGAGGTGTTATATGTTAGAAGTAGTCGCTATTTGAACAAAGGACGACCAAATCAGCGATGGACCGCTACTCCTCTCAAAGATCTGAAGAATATCAGTCTCCACCCTGGCATGGCCCAGAACAGAACTAAATTGAGACAACGAAACAAAGTAGCTCACCCCGCCATCAGGATGGACAGTAACATAATCCAGACACTCGCAGGAGATCGGGCATGCGCAAATCAGATTTGGGAGCGGTCAGATGGCGTTGTTGTCGATATGTAGGGTGCATTTGTCGAGCATTCAATTCTTGCTGCGTAGCGTTGAAGTGAAGAGCGTCGATTTCATAGCTCTAAAGCATGTTTTCAAAAGGTGATCAGCGTTCAAGGAATAATATCGAAGATGCCCGTTTTGAAAATACATCAGAATGTTATCGAGGATTACGTGAAGTCTGTGGAGAGAATGCATTATCGTACAGTACGGCTGCACGATGGATCAAGGAGTTACGTGCATCTCGGAATGAGATCTTGGAACACCCTCCGTACTCACCAGATATGAGTCCTTGTGTCTTCGATCTCTTTCCGATGTTGAAGGAACTCTTCGGAGACCACCAACTTTCTGACGTGGCATTTGAACTCTGCGCAGTAGGACGCTCTGTCACTGTCATCAACAGAGAACGCCTTGCCAGCGATCCCCAACGGCTTCCCGACATTTGGCAAAATGTAACAAACATTGCGGGTGACTACATTGAAGGAATGTATTGCTGCTATACTTTTTAGTTCATTAAATATTACACGATATCTCAATATGGCCAGTACTATATTTACAACCCTCGTATGTCTCCCAGTCATGGCCACCCAATAACGGCTGCTAATTTCAGATGGCAACTAGCCATGAGACATACCCAGCGTGGTTGCTAGGTAACACGGCCAGACGGCCATCCATCCATACCTTACGTCACTGCCTGCACGGTTGCTAGGTAACATTGTCTGGACAACCATCCATACCTTACATCACTGTCTACACGGTTGCTAGGTAACATTGTCTGAACAACCATCCATACGTTACATCACAGCCTGCACGGTTGCTAGGTAACATTGCCTGGCCATCCATCCATACCTTACATCACTGCCTGCACGGTTGCTAGGTAACATTGTCTGATCATCCATCCATACCCTACATCACTGCCTGCACGGTTGCTAGGTAACATTGTCTGGCTATCCATCCATACCTTACATCACAGCCTGCACGGTTGCTAGGTAGCATTGTGTGATCATCCATCCATACCTTACATCACTGCCTTCACGGTTGCTAGGTAACATTATCTGGCCATCCATCCATACCTTACATCACTGCCTGCACGGTTGCTAGGTAACATTGTGTGATCATCCATCCATACCTTACATCACTGCCTGCACGGTTGCTAGGTAGCATTGTGTGATCATCCATCCATACCTTACATCACTGCCTGCACGGTTGCTAGGTAACATTGTGTGATCTTCCATCCATACCTTACATCACTGCCTGCACGGTTGCTAGGTAGCATTGTGTGATCATCCATCCATACCTTTCATCACTGCCTGCACGGTTGCTAGGTAACACTGTCTGGCCATCCATCCATACCTTACATCACTGCCTTCACGGTTGCTAGGTAACATTATCTGGCCATCCATCCATACCTTACATCACTGCCTGCACGGTTGCTAGGTAACATTGTGTGATCATCCATCCATACCTTACATCACTGCCTGCACGGTTGCTAGGTAGCATTGTGTGATCATCCATCCATACCTTACATCACTGCCTGCACGGTTGCTAGGTAACATTATCTGGCCATCCGTCCATAGCATACATCGCAGCCTGCACGGTTGCTAGGTAACATTGTCTGGCTATCCATCCATACCTTACATCACTGCTTGCACGGTTGCTAGGTAACATTGTCTGGCCATCCATCCATACCTTACATCACTGCCTGCACGGTTGCTAGGTAACATTGTGTGATCATCCATCCATACCTTACATCACTGCCTGCACGGTTGCTAGGTAACATTGTCTGATCATCCATCCATACCTTACATCACTGCCTGCACGGTTGCTAGGTAACATTGTCTGATCATCCATCCATACCTTACATCACTGCCTTCACGGTTGCTAGGTAACATTATCTGGCCATCCGTCCATACCATACATCACAGCCTGCACGGTTGCTAGGTAACATTGTCTGGCCATCCATCCATACCTTACATCACTGCCTGCACGGTTGCTAGATAACATTGTTTGATGATCCATCCATACCTTACATCACTGCCTGCACGGTTGCTAGGTAACATTATCTGGCCATCCGTCCATAGCATACATCGCAGCCTGCACGGTTGCTAGGTAACATTGTCTGGCCATCCATCCATACCTTACATCACTGCCTGCACGGTTGCTAGGTAACATTGTCTGGCCATCCATCCATACCTTACATCACTGCCTGCACGGTTGCTAGGTAACATTGTCTGATCATCCATCCATACCTTACATCACTGCCTGCACGGTTGCTAGGTAACATTGTCTGGCCATCCATCCATACTTAACATCACTGCCTGCACGGTTGCTTGGTAACATTGTCTGGCCATGCATCCATACCATACATCACTGCCTGCACGGTTGCTATGGTTGCACTTCTGTCACACATTTTGTTGCGTTACGTTACACAAATTTTCGGTTGATCCCCAACCATAAGACATATTTATGTCAAAAGAATATTATTTTTATTATTATTATATATTTTGGTTTACGGCCGTTAGAGGCCACGATAGGTAGCAGTTATATGTTTCTGGAAGCCTTCTTCACAGCCCGAAACTTTAGCATCCTTTCTCTGGCAGCCTGTCTTCTTTCTTCCGTCCACCCACGATTAAGTTTTGGTTCGTCATGAAATCCCTGGAATCTCAATTATAAATAGGAAAGAATTTCCACCTATCAATACTTATTTATTGCACTTAATATGCTACAGGACCGGTTTCGACCCGTTACATAGGGTCATCTTCAGCTGAACCATACATTCGTATCTATGTCATGAAGCTATGATTAAGATTACATTGTCTAGGGAATGCCATATGATAATAAACATTTGGTCACATCCAAATGGGGCATGTGATCTGGCATGTATGTCACTATGTGCGACAATGCATATCATTTTAGACATACAATTGCCCCCGAGGATGGCAGGTAATAGATCCTTTCTCACTTCCCTGAACCATTTATCCGACACTTTAGGTCTGCTGACTGGTATTGTGAAAATCCTTTTCGTTACTCTCTTCTCATCCATTCTAAATAAATACCTATAGAATTTAAGTCTCCGTTTCCTCATGGCCTCAGTTAGTCATATTATTGTTATTATTATTATTATTATTATGATTATTATTATTATTATTTAATAGAAAACTAGCTGGGGGAGAAATCACTGATAATTAATGCAAAACATATTATGGGAATAAGGGAGAAGAGATAGATTGGATATTAGTAGACGAATAACCTATTTTAAAAATAGGAAAGATCATAAAATGAAGATAAAGTTGGAATTCAAGAGGAAAAATAATCCTTTATAGGAAGGGGATCAATTTATTAAGCGAGACGTTTGGTAAATTTCCAATTTCTTGGAAATCTTTTAGAGAATCTGCTACCTGGGCACATCAAGGCGATTGGTGATAACATTTCTACCAGTAACGTAAACTCTCGTTCTCATCCCGACATGGTGTAGCTCTTTTCAGGCACCACCCCAAAGGGTGGTGAGCTGCATGTATCATTTCAGCCACATACCAGCCCTCCTGTCATTTATGGCATTACCGGGAATCGAAACCGGGACCTCGAGGATGGCAGATAATAGCCTTAATCGTTACGCTACGGAGGCAGGCATTCCTACCGGTAGGCTGACTGAGCTACATTCTGAGTAGTCCAGGACAAATGCTGAATAAGAAAAATTTTGCAGTCACCATGCAGTTTGTCTTGTTTAGGTACTCCACTAGCAACTATGGGAAGTGTATCTCCAAGGGTCATCTACAGCCGGTAACACAATAGCCTCCAACGTCTTCTTCAGTTCAATAAAACACTTCTGAACAGCAGACAGCTAATTAAGTTTATCTTTCTCCATAAACATGCCTATAGCGCCCCGGATTTTTATGAGAAATCAAGGTGCGAATATGTATATAAAAATGTAGTAAATTTCGGAGAAATATCTAATTATTCGTAACTATGTAACACTCAGTTGCTGAATGGTATGGACAGAGTCTGGGGAAGGAGTACAAGATGAAAATAAATAAGTCCAAAGCAAAAGTAACGGAGTGCTGTCGAACAAAGTCAGGTGATGCTGGAAATATTAGATTAGGAAATTAAGTCTTAAAGGAGTGGATGCACATTGTTACTTGGGTAGTAAAATAACTTAACGATGGCAGAATTAAGGAGGACATAAAATGCAGACTAGCACAAGCAAAGAAGGGCTTTATTAAGAAAAGAATTTTGTGCACCTCAAATATTGATATAGACACTAGAGAGATGGTTTTGAAGACTTTCATCTGGAGCATAGCATTGTATGGAAGTGAAATATGGACGATAACTAGCTCAGAAAGAAAGAGAATAGAAGCTTTTGAAAGGTGGTGTTACAAATGAATGCTGAAGTAGAGATGGGTGGATCGAATCACGAATCAAGAGATACTGAATCGAATTGGTGAGAGGAGATCGATTTG
Source organism: Anabrus simplex (assembly GCF_040414725.1). Classification (NCBI taxonomy): domain Eukaryota; kingdom Metazoa; phylum Arthropoda; class Insecta; order Orthoptera; family Tettigoniidae; genus Anabrus; species Anabrus simplex. The sequence goes on along the minus strand of NC_090276.1, from coordinate 45,317,319 downwards.
GTTACATTTCACCAGAAGAAGAGATAGAATGGTAGTACATGTCTTCAGACACCCAGGACTTGTTCATTTGGTTTGTGAGGTAATTGTAGGTGGTAGAGCAAGGTACGATTATGATAAGCAGATTAGAGCTGATGTAGGATGTAGTAGTTATGTAGAAATAAAAAGGTTAACACAGGATAGGGTGGCATGGAGGGCTGTATCAAACCAGTCCATGGACTGAAGTCTCAAAGAACAGCAATACTCAGAAATATGTAGTAGTATTAATGGATTAGATTTACAATAATATTCGTGTTTTCATTTTGTTATGACTTACGGTTGTGATATGAGACAATACTATTGTTTTAAATACATCCATATTTTAGGACAATAATTTACATAGTCTACTGTTTTCTCATTTTGGCGGTAGGTACAGTTACTTATTAAATAACCAAATTAAGGGCATAATCAAAATACTTCAGATATATAAAAAGACTGCTATGCACTGTAAATCGCGAAGTGTATCTCCAGCCATTGTCCCATTTCTCTACGGGGTCAGGTATGAAGCAAGATGTATCTTAGTAGCGAGGTTTTACGACCGAATGCCCTTCCTGACGTAAACCACAACAGAGGAGTAAATGACATAAAATGAATGGCATGATACACGACATCTAGGAATAGGCCACGTGGTCGGCCCAAGAAATTCTGATTTGATCGCCTTCAAGAAGACGTATGCTATGTTCCTCTTGTTTTAAATGATGCTCTTAATAGGACCAAGTAGGAATTGGCATGCAAAACAGTGGACGCTGTTCCATTGCGGAACACATGCTAAGATGATCGTGAACGAGTTAGCTGCACTAACTAAGAAACTAGAGAGATCTAGAACAATCAAACATCTCCTTGTGAGTGACTTATAGACATCACTGATAGGTTCGAGTCGCTGTGCGTTATTTGTTTCTCCGTAGAACTAACAACAGTTGTGTAAATAGTTCATTTTTGTTAGATTTATTTTCTCACAGCACAGTATTCGTTTCAAGTGTAATTTGATGATTGACTGTTACTTCATTTATTTTGGTAAGATTCAGTCCTGATGGCTGGGCCTCCGTGACTCAGGCGCAGCCCGCCGGCCTCTCACCGCTGGTTTACGTGGTTCAAATCCCGGTCACTTCATGTCAGATTTGTGCTGGACAAAACGGAGGCGGGGCAGGTTATTTTCCGGATACTCCTGTTTTGCCTGTCATCTTGTATTTCACCAACACACTCTAATTTCATTTCATCTGTCAATCACTAATCATAGCCCCGGAGGAGTGCGGCAGGCTTCGGCAGCCGGTATAATTCCTTTCCTCGCCACTAGATGGGGCTTCATTCATTCCATTCCTAACCCGGTAGAATGACTGGAAACAGGCTGTGGGTTTTTTCAGTTCATGTGGCCTTTTCTTACAATTAACCAGATTAATAAAAGACTACATATTATATTTACAAAACGTAAGACATAAAAGTGCGCCATGACTTAGATGGTAGAAACATAATTATAACTCATTTCCACGTACAATAAAAACATACATACATACGTACATACATACATACATAGATCTTCATAATAGACTTACGCCGCTTACGCTTTTCAGCGTTCAGCCTGCAAGCCTCTGTAAATGTACTATTCAACGCCACAATCCTCAATTTGCAACTAGTGTGTGGCCTCATTTACCTATAGTTCTATTCCTCTTATATTTAAAGCCTTAGAAACTGACTCTAATCGTCGTCTTGGTCTCCCTCTACCTCTCTTATCCTCCATAGCCAAGTCCAATTTTCTCCTAGGTATCCTATCTTCCTCCATTCGCCTCACATCACCCCACCACCAAAGCCGGTTTATGCGCATAGCTTCATTCATCGAGTTCATTCCTAAATTAGCCTTTATCTCCTCATTCCGAATACCCTTCTGACATTGTTCCCACCTGTTTGTACCAGCAATCATTCTCGCTGCTTTCATGTCTGTTACTTCTAACTTATGAATAAGATATCCTGAGTCCACCCAGCCTTTCGCTCCCGTAAAGCCAAGTTGGTCTGAAAACAGACTGATGTAAAGATAGTTTCGTTCGGGAGCTGACTTCCTTCTTACAGAATATTTTTGATCGCAACTGCGAGCTCACTGCATTAGCGTTACTGCACCTCGATTCAATCTTACTTAGTATACTACCATTCTGGGAGAACACACATCCTAAATACTTGAAATGATCTACCTGTTCCAGCTTTGTATCCCCAGTCTGACACTCAATTCTCTTGTATTTCTTACCTGCAGACATAAGTTTAGTTTTGGAAATGTAATTTTCATATCGTTGTCATTGCACTGGGCCACTTTTTGATTACAGCACCTACAGTCCAATCTCGATATCTCGAACTTCCATTACTCGAAATTCGGATACACGAATTTCTCGATTTCTCGAAGCAAACATATCCTGCCTTGAAGCCAAAAGTACTCTGTAACTGGAATTTTGTGCAACATTAACTGTGCAATACGGCATTTGTGGTTTGTGAGGAACAGTTAACAAGTAAAGAAAGGTTTACAGCAATGCGGGGAGCTAATATGACGGGAACCGAAAAACTAAAATTTATATTGATCGGAAAATCGGCGAAGCCTCGTTGTTTCTCGGGTGTGAATTAATGACCGGTCACGTACGGAAGCAACCCCCGAAGTCGCGGATGACAAGCTCCATTTACGAATCTCTGCTGCGTGGTATTGACGAGAAGTTTCAACGTGAAGGGAGAAAACTATAATAGTAATTGTTACCGTGGTTTGGTGGATCAGCAGAGGTGAAAGAAGGTGCGGGGGTGAACAGGTCTCAGAATACGAAATTAAAGTTAAGATAAAATTTAACAAGGTTATATTTTCTTTTCAAGATTAACAAATAGAACAGGTACTCAGTAGCCGAAACACAAATCGATAATGTACAATTACAGAGTTGCAGAATTTGGGCTCCGAGAGCCAGACACACAATTCTTGAGCTATAAGCCCAACATTACGATATACAGAATTAAACAAAGGGGCAGAAGACCCCAATCATGCCCAGGAGCACTTGCTCCCAATTACACAGTAAAGCCTCCTCGAGGCGCGCAGAAACCAAAATTTAAGAAAGAGCGACTCGCTCTTAAGTTCAAGCCTATCAAAGGCCACACCAAACTCCACATTCAAGTTGACCTCCAAACACAAATAACACAGGGGTAAAATTACCCAATCAACTGAGGCCTATTCGGTAAAGAAACAGGTCAATTACATGGCCTCTAAAATACCAACTTGAGAGGAGGCGTTCTTGCACTCCTAATACACTTTATATAAAACCTACTGGGCACTAGGCCGTTACTGCAAGGGCTAATCCCATACTAAAGAGGTGACTTATAGAAGGAGACAATTTACATTACATTAAGGAAGAAACGGTTGTGAAAATAAGTTCACCTCAACGCAATATGAATGGGAGCTCGAGAGGGTTAAGCACTCTCTATCCCCATATGTAGTTTAAAAAGATAGAATTGGTACCAAGTGTCTTTACATTTTAGAGGAAAGTTACATGGTAAAAGGCTTCGGACCTGCCCCGAGAGTTAAACTGCTGAGCTAGCAAGAAAAGAAGTTATTAAACGGCCATTACCTGGTGGTTGAACTGCTGCCCGAAGAAAGAGGCGCTTCCCGCCCCCTGCTACGTACTTTACACACTGATAGATGTTACTGAAGTGGCGCGGAGACCCGAAAATCAGCAGTTTATATACCCTCGTGGAAAATTCGAGGCGTTTCAGGAATTAGAACACCCGCCCACAATCATTTTATTGGCTAACAACGAAAACCCCTACGCTCGATGAGGAAGAAACACATTATTGGTGGAAAATTAATTACAGAAATTCCTTATTGGTCAAATTCAAAACTGGCGGAAAGAAAGGGTGAATATTGCCAACTTAAACAATAACTGAAAGAAATTTAACAAAGAACAAACTTATGATTTCAAAATTTCTCCAAAAAAAACCAGTTCTTTCACTTCGCACTAGGGTGCATCATTGTAGTCCTTCAGTAGTGCCGTCTAGAAGAGAATGTCCACACTTCTTACTACAGGCAAAACAAAAATACATCGAAAACGACCCAGTTCAGAAACTTCAAAATTTACAAGTAGGGACATCTTCTGAGAAACTTGAGAATTAACACAGTAGATAAAGTTCAGACTTCCTCCAGTAGACGAGTGTCAACTGGCGCAAAGTTTGAATTAGCGGCGTGGAGGTGTACCACCCGGTACAGTAATAAACGGAAGAGACTAACGGATATTTTCCGAAGGTGTTAACGGAGGCATGTTTCATGTTTCACTACTGTATATACTGTGTCCTGTCTTGTGAAAAGTTACTATAATAAGGGTTATTATTAAGGTAAGGTGGTGGTGGTGATTTTTGTTTTAAGAGGAAGTACAACTAGGCAACCATCCTCTATATAACACTAATCAGAGAGAAAAATGGAAGGGGTCCGACACTTCGAAAAATGAAGGTATCGACCAAAGAAACACAAGGGCCACGAAGGGCGTGAAAATGAAGGACTCCCTAGGCCTCCATACGTAATACCGTCGGGTCGGAAAAGAACAAGTGTTGACCAAGGGAGGTCGGATAGGATAGGTCAAAGTGAGGAGCCTGGCACAAGTAAGTGGAAGCAATGCCAGGACTCAGCTAAGGGCCCCGTGTTTGCCAAGCCACGATCCAAAGTTCAGAGCCCCTGGGCCCCTTTTAGTCGCCTCTTACGACAGGCAGGGGATAACGTGGGTTGTTATTCTACTGCTATAAATAATGTATTCAGTATAAGCCCGTAGATCCATATGATTCAATTTCATGTTTTCCGACTCGTTGGCTGAATGGTCAGCGTACTGGCCTTCGGTTCAGAGGGTCCCGGGTTCGATTCCCGGCCGGGTCGGGGATTTTAACCTTCATTGGTTAATTCCAATGGCTCGGGGGCTGGGTATTTGTGCTGTCCCCAACATCCCTGCAACTCACACACCGCACACAACACTATCCTCCACCACAATAACAGGCAGTTCCCTACACAAGGCAGATGCCGCCCACCCTAATCGGAGGGTCTGCCTTACAAGGGCTGCACTCGGCTAGAAATAGCGACACGAAATTATAAATATAATTACATGTTCAAAAACGATATTCCCTATATCTCGAAATTTCGATAACTCGAAATAAAATTTAGCTCCCGAGGTGTTTCGAGATATCGACGTTCCACTGTATTTTCAAGTTCCAAGATATTAGACTGAAGGTTTTAGGTACAATCTGCCATTAAGACCAAGTCGTCAGCATAGGCGAAACTGATTACTACTAAACAAATATTTAACTCAAGCGCATTTAAGCGCGCACTAAGTATACCAGCTAAAAGCCTATAATTCTTCTTCTTAATCTGTTTATCCTCCAGGGTCGGTTTTTCCCTCGGACTAAGCGTGGGATCCCACCTCTACCGCCTCAAGGGCAGTGTCCTGGAGTTTCAGACTTTGGGTCGGGGGATACAACTGGGGAGAATGACCAGTACCTCGCCCAGGCGGCCTCACCTGCTATGCTGAACAGGGGGCTTGTGGAGGGATGGAGCGATTGGATGGGACAGGCAAGGAAGCGGCCGTGGCCTTAAGTTAGGTACCATCCCGGCATTTGCTGGAGGAGAAGTGGGGAAACCACGGAAAACCACTTCCAGGATGGCTGAGGTGGGAATCGAACCCACCTCTACTCAGTTGACCTCACGAGGCTGAGTGGACCCCGTTCCAGCCATCGTACCACTTTTCAAATTTCGTGGCAGAGCCGGGAATCGTACCCGGACCTCCGGGGGTGGCAGCTAATCACGCTAACCACTACACCACAGAGGCGGACGCCTATAATTCTAATAGGAAAAATGTAAATAATTAATTGGAAATAATAAAAAAAACCGAAATGTTGTGTATGCAAGATGGGGTGAAGTAAAGATCAATTCATAAACATATCAAAGTTCGTAGGTTGCACTTATCATTCCCTAGGATGCCGAAGTTTCTTAATATAGTAATTACTAGGTAAATAACAATTAGTCTCACTGATTTCATTTACTTAAACGGCACATTTAATTTAATCATTCTGAACATGTTCAATATTTATGACCACTTAATGAACAGGTTGAGTACATATTAACATGATACGGTTTTTATCTTAACTCACGACCGGTTCTCCGCATCATTCATTGCTTCACACTTGGATTGAGGAATATACAAGAGAAGCCTCCAGAATATTTCCTTCTCTTTTCATCAGCAAAGTGGTGAGGTATTACAAAATTTACGAATTAATTCGCAGTATTGTTTGTAAGGCCCTCTTCAGCAAATAGAGTTGTATTTACACCAGGTACGTTCGGTTAAAATGAGCATAATTTATAGAAATAATAATAATAATAATATCGGAGGCGAAAGAAAGGAAGATTTTGAGAAAGATCTTAGATCCCGTCAAAGACAAGGCGGGAAGTACAGGAGACGGCATAACGACGAACTAAACATCTACGTAGAGAAGATTACCGATACCATCCGAAAAAGAAGAATGCTCTTTTATGGGAAGATCTCGAAGGAGAAGTAAAAATAACCGATAATGACATCCAGGAGCCTGTCCCACTTAAGAAGAAACTTCAAGCGTTCCAGGGTTTCCGAGACAAGCCAAAATTAAAACGTGAAAATCAAAGTCAGAAGCAGCCAGTTGAAATGACGCGGACCAAAGTTGGCCGATACGACATAAATGTAATAATAATAATAATATTAATAATAATAATAATAATAATAATAATAATAATAATAATAATAATAATAATAATAATAATAATAATAATAATTCTCTTAGCCTACTTTTTCTCTGTTCATTCATTCGTGGTCGCCGTGACAAATTTATAACATCCAGATCTCTCTTGAACAAGGTGGTCGTTAATGGCCGCACTACCTAAAAGTTTCAACTGGCTAATTTCATTGATGGAAAAAACCTTTTTTTAAGATGGTTTTTATTTAAAATATATTCCATAATCTAAGAAAGAGGACAGTTTTCACAGTATTTGGATAATAATGTCATAATTACAATCTGTGTTATGAATTAATGGATGGCAAAATAAAGAAAAAGAAGGAGGGACGCCAACATTTAGTTACGGATAAGAGGCTTCGAGTACTTAAAGAAACATTTTAAGGTAATTTGTACATCTAAAATATAAATTTTTTGCTCTTTTGGATGAATCTGATAGAACGCAGCCTCCGTCTCTGTATCAGAATTCAGACGAAACTGATCTCAAATTTCTCTATGGGAAAATCAACTGACAATAATAGTGCATTATGCAACAAGCCTATAATGGCAATAATTGAGACCCGAGTGTGTTTATAATACGAGCGAAACGAGTATTTTACCATTATAGGCGAGTTGCAAACGACTGTTTATGCTCGACGATCATTGAACTCTATTTATTGAATATTTTCATAAATTTCTGTCGAGATGTCGCTTGACAGTTGAGTTTACTGAACAGGGCGCATAGCGCATGCGCTGGGTTATTGATTTTCCGTGAGTGGATCAGAGACCTTGACAATGTCGTATGTTTTCAAAGCTTTTATAGAAGGTTATCGTAACTTAGCTTTATTTCAAATACAAATTGTTCATTGTACAGTTGGTGAAGTGAATTTGCGGGAATGTGCCGTGTGCTTGCGGGATATTGGAAGTAGAAGGTGCTTTGATGTTAATATGTGTGCGACATGTTTGAGTTTGGAAACAAGTGCGAAGCTAGTGCGTTGAGCGCAGGTGCGATGCTATCCTTACCTAATTGCTCAGACAGTTGTATCATAATGAAAATTTGAACTCTGATTAGTGATGAACCTGTATCATAATGGAAATATGAACTCTGATTGGTGGAGAACCTGTATCAAAATGAAACTTGAACTATAATCAGTCTCATTAATATTCCGTTTCTGGCATATAATATTTATATTTCGGCATCGTCGAGCATATATATGCACTATGTTTGCCGGTCAAGGTCATCCATCAACGGTTACTCATTTCAGATAACCGCCAGCAACAAGACACGGTTGCTAGGTAACAATATCTGGCCATCTGTCCATATTTTACACCACAGCAAGCACGGTTGCTAGGTTACACTTCCGTCACTCATTTGGTTACATTATTTCTTCTTCTTCTTAAGCCGTCGTCTCCAAACGGAGGTAGACGATCCACACGGCCTGCTCCGATCTTGACGTTGCAGCCATGCCATGTGGATTTATTGGAATATCTCTCAGGATCTTTAATGCAGTGGTTTCCCGTTGCCTTCTGCATCCGAATGCCGTTGACCAAACTGGTTCCTCCGCCTTTGGGAACAATTTCTTGTCCCCAGGACAATAGAGTGCCCTTACCCATACCCGCTCAAAGAGACTGTTGGCACTTGGTGTAGGGGATCTCCTTATACCGGGAGATAATCGGTCCCTTCATTCGTTAGCCGCGGGGAGGTGAATGTCAGGATTCCACCGTCATTGAAACAACGACCAAATGGCATTTCCTTGTTTCTCTGGTTCTTTAGAGAGGTATGAAATATTTAACTGGGTAAAATCTTGGAGTTATAACCGCCAACAACAAGACACGGTTGCTAGGTAACAATATCTGGCCATCCGTCCATATTTTACATCACAGCAAGCACGGTTGCTAGGTTACACTTCCGTCACTTATTTTGTTACATTATTTCTGTTGCACAAATTTTCAGGTAACCCTCACCCAACTCTAAGGCATATTTATGTCAAAATACCCAGATTTACCTTTCACGGATTGCAGTTTTTGAAGAACGGTTTGATCCAATCTGAATAGTATTGTAAGTGTGACATACGCTACCGGACAAAAAATGAGTCTTCCCAGTGCTCACGACTAGATGGATCGTTAAGTCTGTACAGATAGCGCAACGAACGAGTCTCTGCTCAACCACACGCGCACTACCTCTACGTCAGTGTAAAGCAGTAGCGATCGGTGAGACATGGATGTTTCAAGCGGGCAGTGTAGATCAACATGGGCAGATGTAAGATTGTGACGGAGTGGCAAAAAATGGACAAACGTGTTTGGCCGTGCCAGTCGCGGTACAGTGCGTGAACTTGATGGATTTGTTGGTGTTTCGCAGCGGACTGTTCAACGTGTCTACAAGCAGCGGTGTACTGCACGTGGCCACAAAACACGACGTCAGAATTATGGTCGAAAAACGATTCTAACTGAGAGAAACCGGAGATGTGTTTCACGGCTTGTCAATCAAAATCGCTTCCAAACCAAACAGGAATTGCTGGAGTCAGTGAATGAAGGTCCATCCCACCCTGCTAGCGAGAGAACATTGCAATGGGAGCTGCATGCTATGAACATTCGGAGTCAGTCACCTTACAAGAGGCTATTGCTCACACAGTCGCATAATGCTGCGCGTCTTCAATGGGCTAAAAATCATACAACGTGGACAGTAGCTGATTGGTGGAACGTAATGTGCTCCGGCGAATCAAGTTTTTGTCTGTATTCCAATGACGCACGTCGTGGAGTGCACCGAAGGCCACATGAAGCATTGCATCCTGGATGTGTGCAAGGTCAGGTTCAAGTCGTACGTGGGTCTGTGCTGTATTAGGGGGATTTTTCAAATCCTGCAGGATGCGTATACTATTGATACCCCGATTTTTAAAAATGAAAACAGTAAAGTTCATCGGGCTGGACGCGTATGTAACTGTTTTTATGAACACTCCACCACTCTTATTACATCTTGATTGGCCTCCAAAGTCACCTGACTTGAACCCAATTGAAAATTCGTGGAACATGTTGGAACAGGGGATGAAACACCGACATCAGCCCCTCCTTAATTTGGTGAATTGCGTGATCAAATTCTCAGCGAGTGGTTTAACCTGGACTGGACGTACCTGAACAACCTTGTGGACTCGCTCCCTAACCGAATCCAGGCGGTTATCAAGTCCAGAGACGGAGCTACACAGTACTAAATGATGCTTACAATGATTTCTCTTGGAATGACTATAATTTTTGTCCGGTGAGCTTATGAGCAAAACATTTCTCTGTACCTGACATGACGTTTCTTATTTGAGTTGCATTATTTACTTTGTTGGTCAATGTATACGCAAAGAATAAATCAATTCCTTGACCTCATATTTTGGAACGTGTTATACGATCCACTTAAAAGTTTCCAGAAGAATTTTCAGGGTACACATGGAGACGCAGTCCGTCAGAACAATGTTCTTTGTGTTTGTAAAGGAAAATGAACCTTTCCGTAGCTTAATCTAGGAATATGTATTTTCATAAAGTATTTGCATACTCCTACATTATAATGCATTTAATGTAAATTTTCTTTACACAATAGCACAGGAAATTGAACACAATAAACGTTGTTCTGATGGACTTTATATTCATGTGTGGTTGGGACAGGCAGATTTTGGTAAATAAATGTTGCAATACTAAAATTGTGCCAAGATCAATTTCTTTCTATGAACGACCGTGCGTGTGTGGAGAATGTAGTACTGATATTTGTATTCAGATATGAGTGTGTGGACAGTGAGAGAATACAAGTAGTTAATGGCTGACGTGATTTGATTGTGTGAGAGCTCAGACTGACTGAAGTGCAGATAAGAATAATGCCCTCATTAGCTTCCTGGAGTGTGAAGATGACCAGTATCAATCACACAACCATGTTTTTGTGTGTCATAATGATATCGTTTTATTTTCCCTGTAGAAATGCTTTGTTCAATCCTTTAATATATGATTGTTCTGTTTGAAAATGTGTCGGGGAATACGATTATCTATTTGTACCGAGTGAGCTGGCCGTGCGATTAGGATCACGTAGCTCTGATGTTGCACTCGGGATATGGTGGGTTCGAATCGCACCGTCGGCTGCCCTAAAGATGATTTTGGGTGGTTTTCTATTTTCACACCAGGAAAATATATCATAGTGCTCCGGTTGTAAAATGATCAGCCGGTGGGATTTTCCTGACGTGCCCAAGGTACGCCCGATTATTTGTTGTAATCTTCGGGTAGGCGCCTTGAACATTGTTATACACCAAGGTACCTTGGTGTGAAACTGGACAGAACATTATCTTTCAAACAACACTGTCAGAATGCCAAACAAAATGTGTGAAAAGAAAATTAACATGCACATTTTGGGGTGCATACCCTCCTGTCCTACGCACATCTGTCCTGGCCCTCTGCCTATTAGCTACAGAATATGCAACACCCGTATGGAGAATCTCTGCCCATGCTAAGCAAGTAGATATTGATGTGAACAGGTATGGTCGCATAATTACAGGGTGTCTGAGACCAACTTCAAAGTAAAATATCTGTCCTATCGCAGTAATCGCCCCTCCTCACATAATGAGGAAAGTAGCAGGGGAAATTGAAAGTCGGAAGCAATCAACCGATCCACGTCACCCCCTTTATGGCCGTTAGACTCAGGGCAAGGAAGAGATTTTTAATAACTACCATACCACTTGTTGATACGGCAGAAAAACGAACTGTGGCAACCGCAAGTTCGCAATCCATCGCTGAGTTTAAAGGAAGAATCTTCTGCAGGTTTCCGCCTTCCGTATCCCGTCTGGAAGACCCTTAATCCACTGCGGACAGGTGTTACAAAGTGCAAGTCTGACTTAGTTAAGTGGGGCCATGTACAAGGAGACATGACCTGTGATTCTTGAGTACTACATTATGAAGAACACCTTCTGGTTTCTCAGCATTTACCATCACCGTGCACAAAGGAAGATGTTTCGCAGGCCAATAATAAAGTTGTCCTTATGGCCGAATATTGGAAAAACATGGCGAAGCAGTGTATCTGGACACGGCAAATAAATATAAATATAAATAAATAAATAAATAAATAAATAAATAAATAAATAAATACCAGTTAAATGATGAGGCTAAACCTTAATTAAGCCACGGCCGCCTCCTTCCCACTCCTAGCCCTTTCCTGTCCCATCGTCTCATAAGACCTATCTGTGTCGGTGTGACGTAAAGCACATTGTAAACAAATTATTACAACTACTGTCCTTTAATTCTTGTTAACATTCTGTGCCAGCTATATTTGTGCTAGTCTCAAGTTTGTTTCTTCCTGGTTTTGAAAAATAGGTCCTAGGTCTATCGAGCTTTTGCTCCCGTACGGCAATGTCGGTTTAACATAAGGAAATGGGGGTACGGTACTTAAGTTCAGGAGAATCAAGTCTATGTCAGGGCGGATAGGTTCAGGGTATAATAAATACATCCGTGTCTTTGTCCATGTTGTCTTGTATCTGCCAGTGAAGTGAAGTTGCTAGAGGACATGACAAAACCATAGCTGTTGCCTCCAGTTTGGGCTAAGACAGTGTAGGTGGAAATTGCATCTGATTGATTACATATTTAGCTTCGATAAAACTTGATTCCATTTTTCAAATCAGACTGCTATAATTCACTTCTGACAAAGCCGGACTAATTCAGGTACTATGAATGAATCAGTTGTGCAGATTGGGAACCATCGTATTACAAATTATTGACTTTATGGGAGACGAGAGGTGCAGTTAGAAATCGTATTTTGACATAAAGAAAACTAGTCATCTGCGTACAGACCATGAAGGCCCTTGAAGGGGTGGATGGCAAAGGCTTCCACTATCCGTAATCTCGGCACTTGGTGGGTAGAGTGGTTAGCTCTACGTCCGGCCGCCTTTGCCCCCAGCAATTAACCTGGTACTCATTTTTGGTGTAGGCTGAGTGAACCTCAGGGCCATGTGCACCTCCGGAAGTAGGAATCTCGTTTCTTAATTTTTTTTATTTCCTGACGGGGAATCGAATCCACGTCCTTCCGCGTGTACCGAACATGCCTCTACCACCTCGACCAGACAGCATCTAATCTTATGACACAAAAGTTAGAAATATTTGAGAGATACCGAAAAATATTTTTTCTTCAACAGAATTTGCAAAATATTTTGGACATTTACTGTTTTTTTAAAATAAATAAATAATGATCGCTTGGTACTGTGAAAATACTTTGCAGGTATCACTATCCCAGAAAAAGTATATATATTTAAGTATCCAGCGGGTTTGTAGTTACATGGGAGGTAGATTATACTTTGATAATACCGGTAATTAAAATTAAGTCTCTTTTTTACTCAATTTGTTTTATGTTGCATAATTAAGTCTGATAAAATAACAAGTGTCAGGATCATACAATACCAAGTTCCCGTAATTTTTCTGACTGGCTTTACATCTCTTAGTACAAACATTGACATAGGAGGTTTCCATTCTGCACCATGGAAATGTGGTAGTGCACGTTTAGCGTATCTGTGCCCACTTGAGAGTTATCCCCTGTTCTTGTTCTGGAAGGAGTGAGAGAAATGCTCGTAGATGTGTCAACAAACAGGTGGAAAGTTGAAGCAGGAGAGAAGCATTCAGATTAACAATATTTGATATTTTTGCATCGTCATTGCCTCTTGAGCCTCGCCTTTAATGAAGGACAAGCTTTCTCCATGTCGCAGTAACAGCTAGGCGGACTCGCTGGACAGATGGGTGTCTCAAGTGGAGGAAATTGAACTGACTCTTAGATTGGAAAACGTTGTCCCTGATATTGTGAAGGGTTCTGGAGGGACTTAAGGGACAGTCCACTAGGGAATATCATAAAATCGGTCGTACAAGGCAAGATATAAAGGAAATGTGGTCGTGGGTGGAGGAGAATATCCGAGGCGAGGGTGGAAACTTCGACATTGATCCAATATCAGAGACACTGCGACTCTGCTACGAGTCACGCAAAGTAAGAACAATTATTGCCTGATGATCGCCAGCCTTCTATGAAGAAATAATAATAATATGGCGAAAAAGAAGACTATTATTTTCAGAGAAAGTAACACTAGGCAACAATCCTCTACCTTTTTTAAACATTTACGGCCATTAGAGACCACAATAAGCAACAATTACACACTTTTAGGAGCCTTCTTTCCAGCCCAGTATCGTTTCGTTCTCCGTCCGGCAGCCTGTCTCCTTTCTGTTGTCCACCCGCTGTTCTTCCGTACTTCTTCATGAAACCCTTGACGTTATTGATCTGATGCTGATGATGATGATGCTTGTTGTTTTAAGGGGCCTAACATCGAAGGTCATCGGCCCCAGTTATTGATCTAGTGTCGGTACTTGGTTCTGTTAGCAATGGCTTCTGCAGTCGCTTAACTGGTACCAGTACCCACTATACGGGAGATAGTGGGTTCGAGCCTCACCGTCGGCAGCCCTGAAGATTGTTTTCCATGGTTTCCCACAAATTCAGAGGCTATGCCTTAATTAAGGCCAGGGCTGCTTCCTTCCTACTCTTAGCCCTTTCATATCCCATCGTCACCATAAGACATATCTGTGTCGGTGCTACGTAAAACAACTTGTTAAAATAAAACAATGTCTTCACGATTTAGTCCAATATTTTTCAGATCCTTCCTGAACTCCCTGAACCACTTAGGTCTGCTATCGAATATGGTATTTATTAGTCAACCGCTTGTCATCCACTTTAAATAGGTGGCTATAGAACTTGAGTAGTCGCTTCTTGATGGAATCCATCAGCCGTTGGGTTTCCTGATATAGTTCCTCGCAACCTTTATTGTCCATCCTCTTCTTCTGCTTCTTCTGCTTGTACTACCGATTTTTCTACTCTTGTGTGGTCGCGGTTGCGAACATTGTCGCACATTGTGGATCCCTATATGTAGGGATGCCATCACTATTGCATGTTTCTTTGGTTGTTGGTAGTGTGGTATGTTGCATCAATATGAAGGGCAAAGTGTTGGGACAAACCAAAACACTCTGTCCCCGAGTCAGAAGAATTAATCACACGCGAGTAAAATCCCCGTCCTGGTCGGGAATCGAACCCGGGACCCTCTGACCATTCAGCCAACGAGCTGAACTGAATTGTCCATACTCTATTAACACTAATCAGAGGGTAAACATGGAAGGGGACCGACATTTCGAAATATGAAGCTGTCGACCATAAAAGACAAGGTACATGCCAGTCTCCCCAGGATTCGCTAAACGAATGCCGTCGGGTTCAGAAAAGAACAAGAGTTGAACAGGGGAGGTCAGATGGGATAGATGAAAGTCACGAGCCAAGCACATGTAAGTGGAAGCAATAGCGGGACTGAGCTAAGGGCCCTCTGATCGCTTATCCTCGCTCCGAAGTTAAGAGGCCCTTTTTACTCGCTTCTTACGACAGGCAGGGAGGAATGTCTCATGTGTACTAAGTTACGTTTGGTGTGCAGTTTTAGTCAAAACACTCGATTGGCGGAAGAAGTTGGTAGACAAGGGATAGAGACAACTTGCGATTTGTCCCAGTTTAAAGTTTTGAAATCCATACTTGGAACATTAATTGTAAAATCAGAAAAATTAAAGACAGGCTCTACCTGCGATTTTTTAAAATGTATGGTATAAGAGATTAAAATAATTTAGTAATGTCGAGTGAAGTATATTTATATACTTTAAACATATTTTAATATCGTGTGCCATTCATTACCAATAACTAAATCTAGAGTAAATGAAAAAATTATAATTGTAATTAAATATGTAGATTCGCCAATGCTTAAACGGAAGATAACAATGTTGTTGTCTAGGAGATAAAGGATATAAACGAATTGAAATATGGTTACACACGAGAATGCTCAGAATAGAGTGGACAGATTTTGTAACCAATAATGAAGGGTTAAGGAGAGCTAGAGCTGAGCTGGCAAACATCAAAGACAGGAAAACAGCTTATTTAGTTCACGTTCCACGAGGTAGAAAGTACAGGCTTCTACATCTCATATTACAAGGAAAGATAGAAGATAAGAGAGGAGCTGGTAGACCACCGATATCATGGCTCCAAAAATATCAAATATATCATCAACAACGCCGAAGAACATTTAAAGATGGCTAAAAGGAAGCAGTGCTTTCTCCAGAGTGATCGCCAATGTCTGCGGGAGCGGATATGGCACAAGAAGAGGAGAAAATAGAACTCACATTTAAGTGTATTAAACTGGAATGTCTTCTGAAAAGGAGGATATATTACTTATTCCTGAAGACTTTTCGAGCGATGCTCACCCTTCTTTTTCATCGTTGCCTTCCAAGAAATCTGCCTCTTTAAAATAGTTTTTAAATTTACTATTCATTGAGGTGGTGTTTGAAGAGTGAATTAAGCATTTTATAACTGCGAATTAAAACCTCTTCATTCACTTCTAAGAATAAAACCTCTATGTGTACGAGCGGTAGAATACATCCACGGTATCCCCTGCCTGTCGTAAGAGGCCTCTAAAAGGGAGACGAAGGACTCTGAACTTGGGCGTGTGTGTTGGACACCACCCTTCCCCTAATTGACTCTGGAATTGCTTCCACTTCCTTGTGTCAGTCTCCACACTTTCACCTATCCTATCTGACCTCCCTTGGTCACCTCCCGTTCTCTTCCGACCCCAACAGTCCCCTTCGTCGCCTTTGTCTTTCTGTTGCTGATAACTTCATTTTTCGTACCTCTTCCATTTGTTTTGGCGATGAAATGAAATGTCGTATGGCTTTTAGTGCCGGCTTATCCCAGGACGGGTTTGGCTCGCCAGGTGCAGGTCTTTCTATTTGACGCCTGTAAGCGACCTGCGTGCCGTGATGAGGATGAAATGATGATGAAGACAACATATACACCCAGCCCCCGGGCCATTGGAATCAACCAATTAAGGTTAAAATCCCCGACCCGGCCTGGAATCGAACATGGGACCCTCTGAACCGAAGGCCAGTACGCTGACCGTTCAGCCAACGAGTCGGACTGTTTTGGCGATGATAAATGGTAAGGAAGAGAGTGGTTGCTACCACCATCACTACCAGTGTAATATTAATAATGACGTATGGCCTCCTGCGAAATTTAACAGAAGAAGATTCAGGATGATAGCGCATATCTCAAGACACCCGAACTTGTGCACTTAGTTTTGGGAGGAAGTGTAGGTGGTAAAAAGGACAGGGACAGACCAAGGTATGAATATGACAAGCGGATTAGAAAATATGTAGGAAGTAGTAGTTACGTACAAATGAAAAGGTTAGCACACTATAGGGTGGCTTGGAGAGCTGCATCAAACTAGACTGATGACCCAAACACACATGGCCTCCGAATATGCCTTGTGCAGGACTTTTTCTAGTAGCCGGCCTGTAGGCGACCTGCATGTGTGTGAGGGTGGGTCCCTACCTAAGATGATTTCTGATGATGAAGACCGCACACAGACATACAGCCCCACAGCCAGATGAATTAACCGATGCAGGTTGAAATCCCCGACGCTGCCAGAAACCGAACCCGGGACTCTCTGGGCCAAATGCCAGAACGCTAATCATTTAGCCATGGAGCTGGACACTATGAGAATAAATCCAGTGTTTAAGCTGGAATGTCCGTGACTAGTAAACTATGGGCCACCGAGCATACGTGTAATTTTCGAGTTTACTATCCACAATCGCCTCCCCACCCTCCATTACTTCCTACATGTTTTGCAATATCCTGTATATGACATTCATTAACTGCATTGAACAAACACTTCCCTCAAGAGGAGACTGCCAGGGGTGACGAAATGCTGAGCTAAATATGTTGTTTGCATTTGTCAAGAAATATAAAACGATGGACAGTGCATTTCTTTTTCACTATGCACTGTGCTACGGTCTGTATTCAGGACGACAGCCTCCTTGGCTCAGGCAACAGCGCCCCGACATCTCACCGCTGGGTTCCGTCGTTCAAATAACGGTCATTCCATGTGAGAGTTGTGCTGGACAAAGCGAAGGCAGGGCAGGTTTCTCTCCGGGTACTCCGGTTTTCCCTGTCATCTTTCATTCTAGCAACACTCTCCAATATTATTTCATTCATTTGTCAGTCATTAATCATTGCCCCATTGCAACCGGCACAATTCCTATCCTCGCTTCCAGATGGGGGATTCAGTCATTCCATTTCTGATCCGATCGAATGACTGGAAACAGGTTGTGGACTTTCCGCAGATTGATCAAATTTGGTATGTTTATTTTGACTAAAGCTCCTTGGGAAGAATTGTGAATGAATCTGTTCTGACTGCTTGTACGGTACTGTACATGCAATGCTACTGGCTGTTTGATTACATGAGATCCACTGTCATGAATAAATATTTGGTGAATGGTACCTGTGTGTTATGAAGCAGTCTGGTCACGAGAGTCATTGAGCTGTGACTTGGCATAACACTCATATGGGACTGGGAAGTGGAGTAGTTACGACACGACTAGCAGAGATATACTCAGGAACATTAGGATTTTTATGTTTGTTACTACAACGCTGATCAAAAGTTTAGGATGGTGGTGGTGGTGATTATTTTTTTAAGAGGAAGTACAACTAAGCAACCATCCTCTATATAACACTAATCAGAGAGAAAATATGGAAGGGATCCGACACTTCGAAAAATGAAGGTATCGGCCAAAGGAAGACAAGGGCCACGAAGGGCGTGAAAATGAAAGACTCCCTAGCCCTTGCAAACCTAATAGCGGCGGGGTCGGAAAAGAACAAGAGTTGACCAAGGGAGGTCGGATAGGATAGGTGAAAGTGAGGAGCCTGGCACAAGTAAGTGGAAGCAATGCCAGGACTCAGCTAAGGGCCCTGTGGTCGCCAACCCACGCTCCAAAGTTCAGAGCCCCTGGGGGTCAAAAGTTTAGGACCACATAAAAATCATGAAATGTCATCTAGAACCTAGCATTGTTGCAATAGACCTCTGCACTTTTTTTCTCAGTTCTTACATCTAACAGGACATATGCCGCCTCATTTCATTGAGTTAGGACAAGTATTGTAGAAGTTATGCATTTTTAAGCCGGGATGAGACGCTGGCCTTCTGACCCCAAATTGGCAGGTTCGATCCTGGCTCAGTCCGGCTCCATGGCTAAATAATTAGCGTGCTGGCCTTTGGTCACAGGGGTCTGGGGTTCGATTCCCGGCAGGGTCTGGAATTTTAACAATTATTGGGTAATTTCTCAGGCACGGGGGTGGGTGTATGTGCCGTCTTCATCATCATTTCATCCTCATCACGACGCAGAGGTCGCCTGAGGGCGTCAATTCAAAAGATCTGCACCTGGCGAGCAGAACATGTCCTCGGACACTCCCGGAGCTAAAAGCCATACGCCATTTCATTTTCATTTGAAGATGCTCTAATACCATCAGCCTCTGACACGTAAAAGAACTCCTGCAGGACAAAATTCTGGCACCTCGACATCACCGAAAACCGAAATGTAGTCAATGTGACGTAAAAACAATAACATTATTATTATCATCTATATATTAAAAAAGCTGGCTCCGTGGTGTAGGGCTAGCGTGCCTGCCTCTCGCCCGGAGGCGCCGGTTTCGATTCCAGGCCAGGTCAGGGATTTTTCTCTCGATCTGAGGGCTGGTTCGAGGTCCACTCAGCCTACGTGATAAGATTTGAGGAGCTATCTGACGGTGAGATGGCGGCGCCGGTCTCGAAAGCCCAGCATAACGGCTGAGAGGATACGTCGTGCTGACCACACGGACCCTCGTAATCTGTAGGCCTTCGGGCTGAGCAGCGGTCGCTGGGCAAGCCAAAGCCCTTTCAAGGGCGTTAACTGCCGTCCTTTCTACTGGACCGATTTGCTTCTTTTTTGTTTTATTCTCTCCAGAATTACCTGTCGGTCAATCTTGAGACATTGATGGGTCTGTAAGTTCAGCCAACTTTGAGTAATCATAAAATCAAATCATTAGATGATCACTCCAATAATTGCAGGCAAAGGCTTATCCTAACCCGCAATACAGTCTGTACTTAGCAGATTCATTAATATTTTAATATGTGCCATTTTCATCCTTAGTAATGTTATTGTATGCAGCCATGTGTGATTATTACCTGTCAATCCACAGAGTATACACTTCCTCTGATCATGAGATAATCCTATTTCCTGCTAGATACTCTTTGATTCTCTATTCCCAGCTTCCAAATATACTCAACAGATGCCAGAGCGTTCCTAATAAATTACATGCTGTTAAGAGAAAAAAGTCTACGTACAAACAGACCCCATCATGACAAACGCCTTAGACATTATCTGGGAACATCTATCGAAGGTTAACCTAACTACACTGGAAATAATGAAGGGCACGCATCTTAAAAATGTTCTCTGCCTGGTAATAACGCTCCTTCGAGACTAACTCACAAGACAACCGTTCTATATAGAACTGAGATTAAAAATATCACATAGTTCTACCACAAAATACCAAGCTTTACATCAAGAAC
The DNA here is from genome assembly GCF_040414725.1 of Anabrus simplex. Lineage (NCBI taxonomy): Eukaryota > Metazoa > Arthropoda > Insecta > Orthoptera > Tettigoniidae > Anabrus > Anabrus simplex. The sequence continues at coordinate 45,297,109 of NC_090276.1, read as the reverse complement.
TGCAGGATAAAAAAGCGAATACATGGATAGATTTTTACCAAACAGACAGCATGATGGCGCCGGAATTGATGAATTCTTACTACGAACAGTGGCATATCATAACGCGCTTCTTATTAAATGTCCCTAAAACCATTGGAAAGAGCAGGCAAAACGATATGACTGTATACTCTTAAGTTGTTGAAAGTATTTACTCCAAAATATTTTTTCAGACTTAGAAATAGATAGGGATTATTTTAGTACAAATATAAAAATACCGAAAAGATCCGGCACCGTTTCTTAGCGTGTTTATTATTTTTTCAAAGCAGCACCAAGATGGTCGATCTTTCCTTGTTCTTGTCATGTGTGGACAAAAGTCTCAGGGCAGAAAAGTCTGACACCGATAGCTCCCCTGAGACCTTCAGCCACACATGACATAAACAAGGAAAATTCGGCCATCTTGCCGATGCTTCGGAAAAAAAGAAATAAACATGCAAAAACACGGTGCCGCAAGTTTTTCCGCATCAAGACAATATCTGCCAAGATGAGAACTCATTGAATGTTGATGTCCGCTCTTCTGATGAAGCTAGGAAGCAGAAATAAGCTAGACGTGGCTGTAAAGAAACGGATGTAGAAAAACTGCAATTGATGAGCACAGAGACCATTTATTTTATTTGAAGACGGCAGTGCTTGCCCATTCCACTACTGTGCAGGGAGTGTTGCATAAGTTGATGGAGTAATAACAGCTCTTACGCCAAATATCTATAAAAATTTCATAGTGAAATCATCGTGGGGGTATTTTAAATTATTGTTGTATGAAATTTCTGGCCCTAGTTATAATGGAACAAAACGAATCGTAAAGACTGAATCGTCTCCTTCACGTTTGTTTCTATGCATTTTTTATTTACTCAGGATTAAAGTAACAGGGAAAATGTTTCTTGAGTTACGAACCGTAACTTGAATGCTATGTAAATTCTAAATGATCGTTCATACTTGATTCGTTTCAGATTGATTACACGCTATGGAAGGTACCACTTATTCGGCCTGAAAGCCCCTGAGCGGCATTGCCACAGTCCGTCCTCTTTACTTAATCGTATTTGAGCGCAATTTAGTATTGAACTCTTCAATGACTGGTTACAGAGTTAGTAATGTGTTGTTTAGCTTATTTACATTTTTTCTAAAAGCATAGGTATTTATTTTATATACGTATTATCCTGCAATTTATGTGGTTAGTTGTAGGAGGGGGGTATAAGACCTACCTTCGTTACTGCTAAATAAATACATAAAATGTATTATTTCAGGTTTAAAGGGTTTTATGGATCAGGAGAAATCTTCATTCTTTGCTGATTTACTGTAAGTTTATCTGATAGGTAATATTTTCCTTTGACCTGTACCACCGCGGACAGTAGCTGTAGCCGCTTAAGTGCGACCAGTATCCTGTATTCGGAAGATAGTGGGTTCGAACCCCACTGTCGGCGGCCCTGAATATGTTTTTCCGCGGTTTCCCATTTTCACACCAGGAAAATGCTGGGGCTGTACCTTAGTAAAGGCCATGGGCGCTTCATTTCCACTCCTAGCCCTTTCATCTCGCATTGTCGCCGTAAGACATCTCTGTGTCGGTGCGACGTAAAGCAACTTGCTTGCTTGTACTGTACCACTTTTCGTGCGAAAATTGCCAGTATTCTTTACTAGATATTATTACATTTTACTGAAGAAGTGTCTGCCTAGATCAGAACAGTCGGCGTAACGTACGAACACATCTCTGTACTCTAGCTCACTTGACGTTTGCTGTTTCACAGTAGTAGAATTATTTACTGCTTTGTTAAAAAATCAAAACGACCAAACCCAATGGCGCAACAGCCCCCTACCAAGCAAGTGCTGCTCATCCCGAAGGCCTGCAGATTATGAGGTGTCGTGTGTTCGGCACGATGAATCCTCTCTGCTGTTCTTCTGGGATTTCTAGACCGGCTGTTCATCAAAGAATAAGCAAATAATCAAGTTATTCGTAAACCTCATATTTCATAAATTAATTGAGTGATCCACTTGAAAATTTGCATAATTATTTAGATTTAGCTATTCTTGAAGATGAATCACAATCATCATCATCATCCTCCTCATCTAATTATTATTATTATGCCGTTTTTCCCCACACCTGTAGGATCACGGGTGCGGATGTGTCACACATATGTTTTTGGTCCTGTTTCACGGCCGGATGCCCTTCCAGATTCCAACCCTTTGTGGATATATGTTATAACTATTTGCATGTTTATGAGTGGTTTTGTACTGTGGTGTGCTGTCTGAATATCAAAATAAGAGTTTTTGGACAAACAAAAACAGCCAGTTTCCAAGCCAGAAGAACTAATGAGACGAGCTTAACATCCCCGATCCGGCCGGGAATCGAACTCGGGTCTCTCTGAACCGAAGGCCTCAACGCTGACCGTTCAGTCATCTAGTCTGACTTGAGGTTGAACCACAATGGTAACATTAAATAAAAACTGAAGCGATTTCAGGTGGAAAATCTTTAAAATATCTGTACTTTCAAGAACAATACATTTTCTAATGTGTACTTAAACGTACCTGCTACGCCCATGGTGGTTCATCCTCTAGAAACACGTGTTTGCTGTCAGGAAGTGTAAAAACATTTCCCTTTCTCGGTTTACAAGTAATTTCGAGGATAACGTATATCTTGATAAATATGACATCTATAGTTTTAAAAGATGGTGAAATCGTTTTGCATCACACGTGATTTTTTCATATTGTACAAAACAAACAAATATAATGTACCTACGGGCCAAGTTTCAAGAAAATATTTCAAATATATCCATAGATATAGAGTATCTTCGAACGAAACCCTTTGAAGGATTATAGATAAGTAGGAAAATCCAAATTTGGAGCAACTTTTAATTCATTTCCATTAGCTGTAATATACACGAGTGTAACTGTCAGTTATTCCTTGCAGTTTCTTTGCACTAACATGGATGCATGTTGTTGACAAAATGATGGATATCCCTGCAGGTGCTAAACCATGTCACGTCTCAGAGAGAAGACGCAGGTTGAATCTTGGCTAGGGAGGGAGTTGTGTCATGTAACCTAACTGTTTCTGTTATGACGGGACGACACTTGGCTGTCATTCTGCTTCCTTCATTGAGTAACTTCTCTCAGGGCACACTTGTTACAATCTAGGAAGTTGGGATCAGCTTCAGTATAGGCGGAGCTATGGTTTCACCAGAGGGTTGATGGTCACACTGTAATGAAGTGTTTGTCTTGCTAGATCTGTAATGAAAGCTATACAGGCACGGGATGGTATAACTATGAAATTCATTATTAATGAAATTTGGCTGGATAGTGTGGAGAAGGCTCAGGACCTCCCAAGACACTCTGTAAGGAAGTTTGGAACCTTCGAAATTTCTTGTTATCGGCGGGAGTCAGAGGAAGGCGGGCTTGAAAAGAAATGTTTTAAAATTGATAAAAAATGAACAGAGAAGAGGGCATTTTATTTTATTTGTGTCGACTATGTCAGCATTTGCAGTGCATATCCATTTTTTTGAGAGTATGACGTATTTTTGTAAATGGAAAGTTTAACTGTCATTATCTCTATTTCATGTTTCATGGTCGGGGTTTATTACATTTGTCACTGCCTCTAGCGAAGATTTGTATGGCGGGAATATAAAATGAATGAGACAGCACAAATAAACGGCAGGAAGAAAAACTTGCTAGGTTAATTTCTTTTCAATTATTATTTTTTCCGTTTAGGGCCAATAAAGACCGCGTTCAATGACTGTTACACATTTTTGGAAGTCTTTCATGAGCCAAGAATCACTGAATTCTTTCCTTGGTAGCCTGTCATCCTTTCATCGTTCAAAGAAATGTTAAAACAATTGTCTATCTCACTGTGCACTCACTTTCCATTCGGAAGGCTAGCGCACAGAGAGCCATCTAGTGACTTCTCTGCGGAACAAAATTCGGCGCGCGTTAAAATACGTTACTTCGAGCGCAAGACTAATTCGAAATTAACCAGACGTGGTTAAAATCTTTGGATCGAACGGGATTTGAACTCAGAGCCGTATGAACTGAAGGCCACTATGCTTCAACTATAGAAAACTAATGAAATATTATGAAAAATGATCAATTCATAAAACTTTGTTGAACTGAAAGAGTACACTTATATAAATTTAAGATCTTCAAGTTTATCTTCTTTCTTTTTTCTTTTTTTCATTGATATGGTAAATTAGGACACAATACTTCTTTATAATATAAAAACAAAGATAGTGTTATACTGTTTTTTTCTTTGAACTGACCACTGATGAAGGGAATGGATGCCTTCCCGAAACATGTATGGTGAAATAAATAGTTTTCTTTCATTATAAGGTGTATTTACAAGGCGGACTCAAGTAAAACTAGTTTAAATAGCTCTGTAATAGATACAGTTCTCCATGTTACCTTATCCTGTGCTAACTATTCAGTTCTACATTTGCTCTAATCTGTTTGTCACATTCATGCCTTGGTTTATCCATACCATTCTTACCACCTATACTTCCCTGAAAAACCAACTGAACAAGTTCTGGCAGTCTTAAGATGTGTGCTATCATTCTATCTCTTCTTCTGGTCAAATTTCGCCAAGTCGTTTTCCTGTCGACAATTCAATTCAGTATCTCTTCATTCGTGCTTCGATCTACCCATCTCTCCTTCAAAATTCTTCTGTAACACCACATTTCAAAAGCTACTATTCTCTTTCTTTCTGAGCTGGTTATCGTCCATGTTGCACTTCCATACAGCGCTGCGCTCCAGACAAAAGTCTTCAAATACATCTTTGTAATTCATATGTCATTGTTCGAAGTGAGCAAATTCCTTTTCTGAAGAAACGCCTTCGTTGCTCGTGCTAGTCTACATTTTATATCCTCCCTACTTCTGCCATCATTACTTATTCTAATCAAATATTTCCTTCATCATCTGACTTCGTTCAGCTGCTCTCCATTACTTTTGTTTAGGTTTTATTTTCCTCCTTTACTCCCTCTCTAAGTATGTGTCCATTCCATTCAGCAATTTCTCCTGATTGCCAAACTCAGATAAAATAACAATGGAGAGCGTGCAGGTGAGTACTAACACTAAAGGTGGCGAAACAGTAAGATAGCAAGCAGTCCATGCTGATTTAACTGACGCACGACTGCAGTCGGCTGTGGTGTTGATTCACGGAAAGATCATTTATTCATCTATATCAGGGCCTCTCAAACTCCCAAAATCTCACGCGTGCAAACTGCGGTGCAGAGTTCTTGTGCACAGTGCATCGGTCCCACTCGGCTCGGCTCAAACCAACGCTTCATCTCTTGGCTATTCGGCTAAGCTCGGCTCAACTCGGCTCCGATTTGGAGCGCTACGGAGCAAGTGAGGAAGAGGGAGACTGGGGGAGCGAGCGTGACAGGCGTGGGGAAAGAGGAGTGGGGGTCTGCACTCTGGTCAACCAAGCGAAGTCGTCTTTTGCACCGTGGACATTGCATGCACCTTGAGAGGACCTGGTCTATATAATAGTATATTGTGACACGTCATTTACATATAGAGGCAATATGGAACGTCCTCTTCGTGCCAAACGACACTGTTGCGTCGTGAACTGCTATAATTCAGAACGTTATAGCGATACTAGTTTAAAGTTTATCGCGTTCAATACGAAAAAGGAAGAAGACAAAAATGGATATTGGCATGAACCGAATGAAATAAGTATCGCGAAATAATACCAGAAGTATAATTCAAACGTAATTGACACCCTGAGAATGACAGTGGTGTAAGTCATTATCAAATTAATAACGTCTCATAGGTTTCTTGTCCTTATTTATGTCACCGCAATGTTCATACAATCCGATAATTAATTTTGTGCTGCATCCATATTTCACTCTTCCTGTAAGTAAATCCGAATTCTTTCCTGCGAAAAATATTGAAGGGAGTTATGACTGCCTTTTGAAACTTTTTCAGTTTTGATTCCATGTAGTGATTGTTGCCGGGATGAATGGCTCAGGTGGTTGAGGCGCTGGCCTTCTGACCACAACTTCGATCCTGGCTCAGACCGATGGTATTTGAAGATGTTCAAGATATTCGATGAATTTACCAACATGTAAAAACTCCTGAAGGACAAAATTCCGACACTTCGGCGTCTTCGATAATCATGAATGTATTTCGTGGGATGTGAAACCAATAACAGTATTATTATTATTAAAACATTGTAAAGTACATCGATTTTCGCACATAGGACATAGGACCTTATTGTAAAATTACAACTTCCTACGTAAGACGGTTTTGGAGGGGTGAATCATTTCGTTTCCGGAGTTAACCTAACTTAACGCCTTACGGGTGGAATGTTTTTTAAAAATTCTTTTTTAAATCTAGGATTTAAAAATATCTACCGTTATTTATAATTGCGGCTTCGTATGTAAACGGTTTCGGAGGAATGATTAGTTTTGTTTCCTGGTCTTAACCCCCCATTTAAAACCCTTAAGGATTAATAATAATAATAATAATAATAATAATAATAATAATAATAATAATAATAATAATAATAATACCGAGCTCGATAGCTGCAGTCGTATAAGTCCGGCCAGTATCCATTATTCGGGAGATAGTAGGTTCGAATCCCACTGTCGGCAGCCCTGAAAATGGTTTTCCGTGGTTTCCCATTTTCACACCAGGCAAATGCTGGGGCTGTGCCTTAATTAAGGCCACGGCCGCTTCCTTCCCACTCCTAGCCCTTTCCTGTCCCATCGTCGCCATAAGACCTATCTGTGTCGGTGCGACGTAAAGCAACTAGCAATAATAATAATAATAATAATAATAATAATAATAATAATAATAATAATAATAATAATAATAATAATAATAATGTTACTGGATTTACGTCCCACTAACTACTTTTACGGTTTTCTGAGACGCCGAGGTGCCGGAATTTAGTCCCGTGGGATTTCTTTTACGTGCCAGTAAATCTACGGACACGAGGCTGACGTTTTGAGCACCTTCGAATACCACTGAACTGAGCCAGGATCGAACCTGACAAGTTTTGTTCAGAAGGCCAGCCCTCAACCGTCTGAGCCACTGAGCCCGGCTAATCTCTTTTCACATCAGGTAAATGCTGGGGCTATACCTTTAACAAGGCCACGATCGTTTTATTCCCGATTCTAGCTCTTTCCTCTCCCATCGTCGCCAATAAGAACTGTATTTGTCGGTGCGACGTAAAGCAAATTGAAATAACCTGTGTTATTTAACACGTAGAATATAGAATTTGAAAATTGTAGTACTATTTGATTCACCTTTGGGTATGAAATTCACGGCATTAAATCCACCATAAATGAAAATATTACCCGGTGATTGCTCCTTGCTCACTATTTGCATTAGGGAAATAAACGTTCAGGTTTTGGTCAAGGTGATGGGAAAGAAAGGCAGAGGGAAACCACGGAAGAATATCGTTGAAAAGATAGTTGAGATGATAGGATGCCAAGGTTATGGAAAGATGAAAAGGATCGCAGAGAGAAGAAGAGACCAGTGGTTACAGCGACAAGGCAAAGCCTGTAGATAATGATGATGATATGTGAGTAACAAGTAAGTACAATAATGAGATTACTTCTTCATCTCGCGGTGGCAATGGAGGCCCTTGAAACGCAGACGACTATTCTCCACCTGATTCTTCACTTCTAGAATCATGTTCACTGCCTTTTTTAGTATACAGACATCGTAAGACTTCGAAAAGTGAATATTGTGTTCTCCCTTCTTCGCTACTAGAAACGTCCATTCTTAAGGGGTTGCAGAAATCCTCCTTGCTGCTTGCATGAACTTAACACTTTTGTGTAATGGTAATGTGGAGTTCCACAAGGATCGAGGTTAGGTCCTTCACTTGTCAATGTATACATAGAAGAAATAAGATTATGTTGTTCTCACTGCAATTCTCAGACATCATGATAGTTTTATCGCCAAATATCCAAGAAAAGGTGTTTAAGGGAGAGTATCAAATACCTCATCAAACAAAGGAGTACCGGAATGAGTGGTTGAGGTGCTCGCCTTCTGACCAAAACCTGGCAGGTTCGATCTTGGCTCAGTCTCATGGTACTGGAAGGGGCTCAAATACAGTACGTGCTAAATCTGAACGTGGCTTATGAGCCGGTTGAGAGTGCCACTAGAAGAAATAAACTTCTCCAAGAGAGTGACTTCAACAAGCACCTCCCTGCTGATAGGCTCGACCCACAGTAAGCATGCGACGGTGGCATTGGCTGGAACTCACGGCGTGTTACCGTTTTCCCCCTGTGGGTGGGGGCGGTAGAATAACACCCACGGTATCCCCTGCCTGTCGTAAGAGGCGACTAAAAGGGGCCCCAGGGGCTCTGAACTTTGGAGCGTGGGTTGGCGACCACGGGGCCCTTAGCTGAGTCCTGGCATTGCTTCCACTTACTCTCTTGGTCAACTCTTGTTCTTTTCTGACCCCGACGCTATTAGGTTTGCGAGGGCTAGGGAGTCTTTCATTTTCACGCCTTTCGTGGCCCTTGTCTTACTTTGGCCGATATCTTCATTTTTCGAAGTGTCGGATCCCTTCCTTTTTTCCCTCTGATTAGTGTTACATAGAGGATGGTTGCCTAGTTGTACTTCCTCTTAAAACAATAATCACCACCACCACCACTGTTACCGTTTGTTGCTCATTTCTTACCATGACTCTCGAGCCTGAACAAGCTACGTGCAGATTTAGCAACACCGCCTTGTAAATCCAATTTGAATTCGCCCTCGAAGTGATCTGATTGGCTAACTTCAGCAGCTGATAAAATGAGAACAGCACGAGATAACGACGTATTTTTTTTTCAAATTACTTATCAGTATGACCAACGCTATAACGCTCATACATCCAGTTCACAGTGTTTCCAACCGCACTCATAATACCGATCAGAGAGAAAAAAATGGAAAGGATCCGACACTTCGAAAAATGAAGGTATCGGCCAAAGAAAGACAAGTGCCACGAAGGGAGTGAAATGAAAGACACCATAGGCCTCGCAGCCTAATACCTTCGGGGACGGAAAAGAACGAGGGTTCGCCAAGAGAGGTCGGATAGAATAGGTGAAAGTAAGGAGCCTGGAACAAGAAAGGGGAAACAATTTTAGGACTCAGCTAAGGGCCCCGTGATCGTCAACGCAAGCTCTTAAGTTTAGAGCCCCTGGGACCCCTTCTAATCGCTTCTTACGACAACCAGGGAATGCCGTGGGTGTTATTCTACCGCCCCAACCCACAGGAGGAGCACATGACTAGAAGACATACATGGGAAATAAGTGTCCAACTGGTCAGAGATCTGTCAGTGTACAGGTGATCTACATTGAAGAAAACTGGTGTTAATTAATCAACTTCGTGGAGATTTTGAAGTAAATATGAACGACGGAGTATATCTTTCACTACGCAATTGTGGGCGTCTTCATGCACCTACATGAGGTTAGAGGTCACTGGCAAAGGCTGACTAATGGACCTCATGTGTTAATATATTCAATAATAGTTGAACAATTTACGTTCTTCAGAAGGTGGTAAGGCTTCCTGTTGCTTGGGTTGTTCACCTCGTTGTGTGTATGGAAAGTTGAGGCCCCATTACTTCCGCAAGATGGATCACTTCGAAAGTTAGAGTGCCATAGGTCAGTGTTGGTCATAAGTGCTCCTTGCTGCTCGTATGAACTTAACACTTCTGTGTAATGGTAATGTGGAGTTCCACAAGGACCGAGGTTAGGTCTTTGACTCGTCACTGTATACATAGGAGAACTTAGTTTATGATGTTCCCACTGTAATTCTCAGACATGATGATAGTTTTATCGCCAAATATACAAGAAAATGTGTTTAATGGAGAGTATCACGATAGGAGTTAATGACATCTCGGTGAACGTGGAGTGACAATAGAACTGTTCGCGAGAATGTGTGTTGACTTCGTACCAGTGACGTGACTGCTTGTCCACATAGGCACGTCGTATACTTTGCGTGTTTGTACACACCGTGTCATTGTCCTAGTTGATACTAATTAACCGTAGCTCACTTTACACCTCCTTACCAGCAGCTTTGATTAAATAACAATGTCTCGTCGTAGCTTTGAACGAGGATGATGATACATGGTACATGGTACTCTGCACACTCTACACTCGAATCTGCTACAACAGATGCTTAAAATGCCGTCAGGTTTTAGGATTGTACGTTAGAGTTCCGTTGTGGGTTAATAACTAGGACTGTTCACCTCAGTAGTAACGGTTTGCACTATGAGCTGCATGACCGTGTTGGATTCCCTGTATTGCCAGAATTTTAAGATGGTAGGAGGGTGGTAGGTGGTTATAAAGACACTCGAAACTCACATCCATTGGGGAAATGCTTGCAAATAGCTGAACCACCTGAGAATGAGGACATGAATTTACATTTATACCTGGGTTTAGGACACCAAGAGAACCCACACACGCAATCACGGCACTGGAAACGCGTCAATGTATGTCCACCAATTTCGCGTGAACAGTTCGATTGTGACTCATGTCACTGAGGTGTTTTATCTTCTTCTAATTTGTCGCATCACTTGTGATACAACTTGTATATCCATAGAGAGTCTTGATTTGAGCCCGGATTTTTTCGGTAATAATTATTAGAATGCAAACTTACTGAAGTGAGTAACGAATACACTCCACGCTGCACAACAGTTATGCTATGAGTTTTGCGCAAACATAAGGGGCATGGCCGAATAGAACCCCTGGAATTTATGTTACTCTCCCTACATTACGGAAGAATGTGCTAGGCGACACTTCCTAATATCCAAATTAGTTTGCGTTCGAACGTCATTCAACTAATGACTACAAAGTCCAGAAACTGGTGTTCTTCATTTGCTTCACATTATTCCTTTGAGGGGGAATTCGTGCTCGGGTTTTTATAATCTTCAGTTTCCTATGTTCCGCGACACTTCAGTAAAAAAAAAAAATCCGTAGCCTGAATGCGGCAAATGAAACGACACTGAAATGTTAATTAATTTGATTGGTACAGTCACTACCTTCGTGATGTACAGGCCGTACTGCAGAAAGCGCACCAAGCTCATCAGCTGATTGACTAGAGCGGCTAAAGGAATGTTATGAGTTGTATTTGCGAATGTAATGCATAACGATTGAGAAAATTCTTTGGATAATATTGTGGCTGTTGAAAGACAGGCGATTAGTTTTAACTATATTGCATGCCTGTTCTGGATATTTTTCACTTCAGGATTTAACTAAACAGCTCTTATTGAGATAATGAGACCTCATATTTTATGTTAGTATGTTGTTTTCATGTCGTGAGTAATGAAAATTCAAGGGACGTCATGATTCTCGTGCAATTTATTCATTGAATTGTTATTGTATAGCACGTTTTTGTCGAAATATACTGTACTGTGTTGCGAATTTAAATAAATTGTCACAATGCCAAGAAGTTGTGTGCACCACGACGAAAATCCAACTATACAAGTGAGTATACAGCAACATTCTCATTTCCTTTGAATGAAGGCAGGAGATATATATTGTGGAAGACGAATATCCTAACCTGAATGTAATTATTACGAGTTCCACTCATTTTTCCTAGCGATGGTGAGTTCTAATTTTGACTTTCTTCTTCTTATAGGTATAGACTTAGAGCAGTGAGTCTTATTGTTGATACACAATAAGTCTATAAGTAACCCACATTATTAGTAGCCAAGTGAACCTAGATTTGTGTTATTTCTTGCATTAGGTACTGATCAGAACGGTCGAAGTGAAAGCAAAACTGATTCTAAAATGTAGAACTAAATCCAGTTTATAAAACCCAATCTTCTATTAAATGATTTTGGCATTATTATACGTCAAACAAATTACATTAAATTATTGCTAATAGATAATATTTAGGTTGTACAAAGAATGAAACATAATTTCTTGAAAGATAGCGCCAGAAGTTCCAAGAAAAGAAACCCAATAAGGCTGCACGGTATTAATGACCATCTGGAGGTACGGTGGCAAAGCCTTATTACTATTTTTATACATTGGTTGTCTCCATATTTTTATTAGTCCACATTAATTGTGAACTGTTGGGTACATGGTGGAGTAAATCAATTGTTATTCATTGATCACTTTGATCACAATTTAAGTCTACATCTCCTAAAATTACCTAGACCTAACTTACGACATATCAAACTATTCCAGGTGTTAATCATCTCACATATTATATTGATGCAACTTTTGGGAATATTTCTTAACGGTAAGGTAATCATGCGCTTGCATTCCGGAGGAAACTGTTCGCCTCTTTTGTGACGTAATTGGAGCTATAGTACGGCCTTTACATCACGAAGGCAGTAGTACAGCATGTGTACCACACATTATTTGTAGGCGGGTCGTCTGTCTTGAAAACTGATTCTTGCAACGTGCCCCGTTTGTAGGCATCTATAAAATACGGGGAGCAGGAGTTCCATGAGAAATTAGGCGATCTGCTAAGTGTAATTGTACAAGAGTGACTCCCCTACGGTGGGAGAATTTTTCTTCCACCGCTTTTTCCACACCTGTGGCATCGCGGGCACGAACTGTGTCGTGCTTTGTCTGAATGTGAAGAGGAGAGTGTTGGAACAAACACATACACCCAGTCCCCGAGCCAGAAGAATTAAATCAGACGCGATTAAAGTCCCTGATCCGGCCAGGAATGGAACCCAGAACACTCTGAACCGATGGATTCAACGCTCACCATTCAGACAAGGAGTCGGTCATACGGTGGGCGACTACATAAATAAATAAATAAATAAATAAATAAATAAATAAATAAATAAATAAATAAATAAATAAATAAATAAATAAATAAATAATTGATCTGCATTTAGGGCAGTCGCCCAGATGGAAAATTCCCTATCAGTTGTTTATTTAGTCCTTTCTTAAATGATTTCAAAGAACTTAGAAATTTGTGGTACATGTACATTCATACGTTATTCCAATCCCTAACTCCCCTTCCTATAAACGCATATTTGCACCAATTTGTCCTCTTGAATTCCAACTTTATATTCATATTGCGATCATTCCTACCCTGTTGTGTCCTTTCGTTGACATAGGAATGACTCCTATAAAATAATTTCCTCGTCGCCACGAGACCTGTCTGTGTCGGTGGGACGTAAAGCCCATAGCAAAAAAAAAATAATTTCCCAACGGCAGGTAACATTCTTCTGGTATTTGGAGCCTCCTTATGTATTCGCTCCTCGTAATGTTCTTTGATGTGAATAAAACTCGGCCCATTCTGACCAGAAAAAATGTTCCACGATAAACAACTTCCCCTGTGTTGTGAGAACCATAACTGCAGCACCATCATAACACTGAATTCACAATATGTCAAATTACAATAAACAAATAATTTTGCTAGGGAAACGTGGACAGCAGACGAGCAATAATTTCAGTATTCTCTTCTTTTTTTTTGCCGCATACTGTGAGGTAACCTGTCTTATTGGCCATCTAACCGTGACGAATCGGTTAGAAAACAGTGTAGAAATTCCCAAGAATATTAACTGTTCAATGATGTGGACAGAGACTTGGACAAGGAGTACAGAATGAAAATTTAAAAAGGACAGAACAAAAGTAATGGAGTACACTCGTACGAATTCCGGTGATGCTGGAAGTATCAGATAAGGAAATGAAATCTTAAAGGAAGTAGATGGATGTTGTTACTTGGGTAGTAAAAACATTTAAGATGGCAGAAGTAAGGAGGACGTAAAATGAAGACTAGCACAAGGAAGAAAGCCTATCTTAACAAAAGAAATTTGCTCACTTCGAACATTGATACAGCAATTAGAAATATGTTTTTCAAGACTTTCTTTGGAGCGTAGCATCATATGGAAGTGAAACATGGACGATAAAACACCTCAAAAATAAATAGAATATAAGTTTTTGAAATGTGGCGTTGCAGAGGTATGCAGGAGGTCAGATGCCTTGATCGAATCACGAATGAAAAGATACTGGATCGAATTGGTGAGAGGATATCGATTTCGCTAAATTTCAGCATAAGAGGAGATAGAATGATACGATACATTTTAAGTCATCCACGACTTGTTCACTTGTCTTTTGAGGGAAGTGTAGGCGACGAGAGCAGTAGGGGTGTCCCAAGGTGCGCATTGTGAAAATTGGTCGTCAAAGCCTTGAAATTGTTGACAGTTTCAAATACCCAGGGAGCGAATTAATGCAGAATACAAGGTTTGACATGGAGACTAGCAAGAGACTTGTTGTTTGCTTGTTGTTTAAAAGGGCCTAACATCTTCCCAGCAAGAGGCCGCAACAGGGCAATGCATTCTACCTGTGTGTAAGAAACATTCTCTGGGCCATGTCTCGCATGGATCATGTTAGACATTAAGACATGCGAAGATGATTAGGGAGCATCGACTCTGTAGGTATGGATGTGGTCCTATCATGTCTCTGTAATTGTTCCTTCTTTACGTCGCACCAACACAGATAGGTCTAATGGCGACGATGGGGCATGGAAAGGCTAGGAGTGGAAAGGAAGCGGCCGTGGCCTTAATTCAGGTACACCGGGCGAGTTGGCCGTGCGCGTAGAGGCGTGCGGCTGTGAGCTTGCATCCGGGAGATAGTAGGTTCGAATCCCACTGTCGGCAGCCCTGAAGATGGTTTTCCGTGGTTTCCCATTTTCACACCAGGCAAATGCTGGGGCTGTACCTTAATTAAGGCCACGGCCGCTTCCTTCCAACTCCTAGGCCCTTCCTATCCCATCGTCGCCATAAGACCTATCTGTGTCGGTGCGACGTAAAGCCCCTAGCAAAAAAAAAAAAATTCAGGTACAACCCCAGCGTTTGCCTTGTATGAAAAAATGGGTAACTAGAGAAAGGCATCTTCAGGGCTGCCGACAGTGGGGTTCGAACCAACTGTCTCTCTAATGTGCATCTGTAAGAAATCGCCCGTCTTAATGTGCCCGATAGGACGCCGGTTATGAGGAAGAACATGCGGGAGGGATTCTGAAGCTGTGGTTTGATAACATCTTCGAAGACATGCTCCTTTCCGAAGATGTCCATGACCGGGTTAAATGACGAAGATGTAGTCATTTGTCGGAATGAGCGGTAGGAGAGAGAGATTCTCATAATTATGGAACAAGGAATTTCCTTTATTGTTTTGTGAATATAAGTATTTTGTGTTATCCGTAGAGCTACTGTTGAATGCTATCCTTCAATTTGAAAATGCATATTTTATTGGAAGTTAACATTACCTCCTGATTACCTACCGCTTTTGACGTAATTTTCTATTATTATTATTATTATTATTATTATTATTATTATTATTATTATTATTATTATTACTATTATTATTATTATTATTATTATTGAAAAATGAAATGAAAACCTACAACCTGTTTTCCAGTCATTGACCGGGTCAGGGATGTAATGAATGAAACACATATAGGCTGTTATTACAATGGCGTCGCCACTCCCAAGGTGATTTATTAATGAATGATAGATGCTATGAAATGATAATGGAGAGTGTTGCTGGAATGAAAGATGACAGGGAAAACCGGAGTACCCGGAGGAAAACCTGTCCCGCCTCCGCTTTGTCCAGCACAAACCTCACATGGAGTGACCGGGATTTCAACCACGGTATCCGGCGGTGAGAGGCCGACGCGCTGCTGTCTGAGCCATCGAGGCTCTATTATTATTATTATTATTATTATTATTATTATTATTATTATTATTATTATTATTATTATTATTATTATTATTATTATTATTATTATTATTATTTGTAGTGGGCAAAAATACATTATTTGAGTATCGTGCGATATTCGTTTTGTCTACATTGCACCGGGCGAGTTGGCCGTGTGGTTAGGAGCGCGCAGCTGTGAGCTCGCATCCGGGAGATAGTGGGGTCGGACCCCACTGTCGGCAGCCATGAAGATGGTTTTCCGTGGTTTCCCATTTTAACACCAGGCAAATGCTGGGGCTGTACCTTAATTAAGGCCACGGCCGCTTCCTTCCCATTCCTAGGCCTTCCCTATCCCATCGTCGCCATAAGACCTATCTGTGTCGGTGCGACGTAAAGCAACTAGCAAAAAGAAGTCTACATCGCGTGAGATAATTATGGTTCTCAAGAGGAAAATTACTGATGGGATAATTAATTTAATTTCGTGTGGATATTTCTAGCCGGGTGCAGCTCTTGTAAGGCAGACACTCTGATGAGGGTGGGCGGCATCTGCCATTTGTAGGTAACTGCGTGTTATTGTGGTGGAGAATAGTGTTATCTGTGGTGTGTGATTTGCAGGGATGTTGGGGACAGCACGAACACCTAGCGCCCGAGCCATTGGAATTAACCAATGAAGGTTAAAATCCCCGAGCCATTGGAATTAACCAATGAAGGTTAAAATCCCCGACCCGGCCGTGAATCGAACCCGGGACCCGCTGAAACGAAGCCAGGACGCTGACCATTCAGCCAACGAGTCGGACACTGGTGGGATGAGATAGAATAATACATCGAACCTCGCCTACAACGACCGTATGAAGCGAGCGGATGGAATCATATAACAACCGTTGCCAGTAACAGAACCACAAAGAATGTCAGGTATGATCGCGAAAACCAGAAAGAAGGCTTTAAATTGCTAGCACTCCTGATCTGCATGCGAGACGAGGTAGAAAGTCTGAAATCAACAAATAATATATGTTGAAATTAATTTGTAAATATTTCATCAAGTTGAACTCCACAAAGCAGGACTTAACAAATGATACACACCTTATTAAATGCAAAATTATTCAGGGAGCTTAAAAATTAATCATTTTGTCTCGTTCACTGCATTCTTAACTGTTGATATCATCAAGGAGTGAATATCAGTGATACTGAATTAGTGTCCTGCAGAACAGGTTTACTCCAACCAAAAATTCTTCTGGTACAATCATTCAAATTATACAATGTATTAGTAGTTAATAATGTCGTCAACACTGTTGTAATTCTCTTGTTCCTTTGACTGCGTTACCCACCTTTGGGTAGCGAAGATGTCGACAAAACACATGCTCCACAGCAATGGGACATCCAGCAATGACTCATGTTCGTCCTTTAGTTTTCTAAGAGGTATAGCGATAAGACAGTCGCGCCATACATTGTCATTTGTAAGAGAGAATTTTTCCAGAGCTATTCAGTTCGTCCTTCCAGCTCACAGCCACATAGCTCGAAATCTTTACTCGACTTTCTTCAATACTTATTGGATCATAATTCACCCTTTACATTCGCAGTGCCTCACATATTCTTTTAAGCTCATGGTGAAATAATACGGATTGCTTAGCAACCAACGTGCTATGCCACCCATCATGGCCTCCTTGACCTGTTGTTCATAACGTTCCTTTGCAATAGTCTCAGAGGAAGTTTAATGGGCTTTGATAACACATGCAGGACATGAGCTGTGGTAGTACATAACAGACGTTAAATTTCAACCCGACTTTATAGCGTCCTTGGCTTACAATTGTTGCATCAGAATTTGATGGCTACTTTTTTCGTCACAAGGATATCGTTTCGATGCGTGGTTGAGATTTTTCTGTTACCACATAATTTTACATTGACCCTTCATATTTAGATACTGTGAATTACGTTCTGTGGGATATTTCTTCTCGATGTACCATACAAAGGCATTTTTTTTGTAATTTCAATTCAGCGAGCTTCTGGATTGATTTCGAAAGGTTATGTGACCACCGTTTTAACACTGTACGTTCAGTCTTCAGCCCTAAGGCTGGTTGGATCCTCAACAGCTCTGCCATCAGCTGTCATAGATGGCCTAGGCATTACTGAAGAGGCGTTCTAGGGAAATGAGGAGCGAGGTAGTTTCCCGTTGCTTTCCTCACCAAGCCAGAAGTTGCTATTACATATCAGTCTGCCAAGCCCACTGAAATGCATGCACCAACTGACCCTATGAGCAACATTTTCACACCATTCATAGCAGGGACTGGCTGCAGAAGGAAAGGCATTACTAGCATCACTCATAGGGCCTACCTCAGTCACTTTCATATTGTCAAAGCCAAGGATAAGACAGACAGATCAATGAAAGTAACAAAATTGCTCTAGCCCATACCAGAAGACATAGTGCACTGTAAACACTAGGTCCTGCCAGCAAAAACACTATGAACAGACATAAACTGACTTCTCCCTACACCACTATATTAATGATGATGATGATGATGATTCTTTAAAATATGTACTTCAGTTACCGTATTATATCCCAACCCATTGCCCCAGAGATCTTATCAATTCCAGCTGCTTTTCCAATCAATCAATCAGTACTGATCTGCATTTAGGGCAGTCGCCCAGGTGGCAGATTCCCTATCTGTTGTTTTCCTAGCCTTTTCTTAAAGGTTCTCAAAGAAATTGGAAAATTATTGAACATTTCCCTTGGTAAGTTATTCCAATCCCTAACTCCCCTTCCCATAAACGAACATTTGCCCCAATTTGTCCTCTTGAATTCCAACTCTATCTTCATATTGTGATCTTTCCTACTTTTAAAGACACCACTCAAACTTATTCGTCTACTGATGTCATTCCACGCCTTCTCCCCACTGACAGCTCGGACATACCATTTAATCGAGCAGCTCGTCTCCTTTCTCCCAAATCTTCCCAGCCCAAACTTTGCAACATTTTTGTAACGCTACTCTTTTGTCGGAAATCACCCAGAATAAATCGAGCTGCTTTTCTTTGGATTTTTTCCAGTTCTTGAATCAAGTAATCCTGGTGAGGGTCCCATACACTGGAACCATACTCTAGTTGGGGTCTTACCAGAGGATATCCCGCCTGGTGGCGTTCATCGTTACGGTATGAAATGGCGTATGGCTTTTAGTACCGGGATATCCCAGGACGGGTTCGGCTCGCCAGGTTCAGGTCTTTCTATTTGACTCCCATAGGCGACCTGCGCGACATGATGAGGATGAAATGATGATGAAGACAACACACACACCCAGCCCCCGTGCCATTGGAATTAACCAATTAAGGTTAAAATCCCCGACCCGGCCGGGAATCGAACCCGGGACCCTCTGAACTGAAGGCCAGTACGCTGACCGTTCAGCCAACGAGTCGGACATCGTTACGGTGACAAGCCTATATGGTCCTGAGACCGTGGATAGTCGGTTCGAGTCCCGTTTGACGAAAATAAATGTCTTTCTTTACAAGTTGTTTGATGTTGCACCGACACAGATAGGTCTTATGACTACGATAGGACAGAAAAGGGCTAGGAGTGGTAAGAAAGCGGTCTTAGCCTTAATTAAGTTACAGCCCCAGCATTTGCCTGGTGTGGAAATGGGAAACCACGGAAAACCATCTTCAGGGCTGCCGACATTGGGGCTCGAACCCACGATCTCCCGAATACTGGATACTGGCCGCACTTAAGAGACTGCAGCTATCGAGCTCGGTGAAAATAAATTCACCGTCAGAATGTTGGTTGGCAGGTCAGAAGAGGAGGTTTACGTATACAATTTTTAACCAGTAGATTGCTTGCTTAGATTAAATTCCAAGCCTCTCCGCTGTGTTCTTATGGAGTGAGGGCATACGAGGCTCTTGATGATTATTCGTCCGTCGGATGGAGACTTTAAACCAAATAAACAAATCAGATGTCTCTGTGGTGTAGTGTTTAGTGTGATTAGGGATTACCCTCGAAGGCCCGGGTTCGATTCCCGGCTCTGCCAAGAAAGTTTAAAAAGTAGTACAAGGATTAGAACGGGGTCCACTGAGCCTCTGTAGGTCAACTGAGTGAATCCCACCTCAGTCATCCTCGAAGTGACCTTCCGTGGCTTCCCACTTCTCCTGCAGGCAAATGCCATTCCCACTTCCTTCCCACTTCCTTGTCTATCCCTTTCGATCATCCACAAGGCCTCTGTTCAGCATAGCAGGTGAGGCTGCCTGGGAGACCCCTCATCAGTTGAATCCCCCGACCCAAAGTCTCACGCTCCAGGACACTGCCCTTGAGGTGGTAGATATGGTAGTCCTCGCTGAGTCCGAGTGTAAAAACCAAGCCTGGAGGGTAAACGGATTAAGAAAGAAAGATAGAAAAAATTAGGACATTAACGGGAATATAAAGGAAAATGCTGTGAATACAGATGTGATTTAAAATAACACAAAGATCTTCTTAAAGTGGCGATTACCAAAAGATTGATTGTGCACTTTTGTAAGCCGAATGTGTTCCAAAAATGAATAAAAATTTTATTCATCGTGCCACGAGCCCCTACCATTAAACTCAGTGTACTTCTAGCTCTTCTAAATGGGACCTCCTCCTGCAAAATTTGATTGTAGGTGTGGGTATGTTCCTCTTTTCAAAGTTGACCCCCTGAGGCTGGTCGGTTTGATGTTCCATTCTGACTGTGCGATCAATTATATAGCCTTACTTGCTGTCGTGTTTAAAGGCTACCGTGTCGATAATTTTAGTGTTCCTGTTTGTTGACACGGCGTGAGCCTCTTTGTAGGGGGTATAACACTTATCACGAACCTCTTCGTTGATGAATGGCCTTATTTTATGATGGCGGAGGTTTCTTAATGTATTACCTTAAGGGCAGTTTCCCAAGGCGTGACGCAGTGTTTCATTCTCTCTGCCACATCTGCGACAGAGGTTGCCTTCATGAGATCTCCCGAGGATACGTCTAACTGGGGAAACATTAGTTGCCATTTTCATTTCCTCGCGATCTGGCCGATCTGCGCCGCAGTCTAAAACGTCCGAGTACCATCTTCCTCATCCTACGAGATTACGAGCAGTTGGCGAACCTCGTCATCCGTTCTATGAGGGATAGCGGCCTGTTTTATTGTGTATAAACGTAGTATTTCCTATTAGTTTTTATTGTATTGTGTACTACGTTTTAATATATTGCCTCCGTTTTAGTTTGTGTTTGTATATTTTAATATGTTTTAATATTAATTTGAATAATATATATTACTACATTTAAGGCAATGCCTTTCCAGCGTAATGTATAGGGCCCGGATGTTTATGCAGTAATAGGTTACAATGCAAACTTACTGAAGCGAGTAACAAGTAGAGTCTACCCGCACGACAGTAGCGCTATGAGGTTTGCATAAACATTAGGGGTTCGGCCCATTAGCACCCCTAGAATTTATGTTACTCCCACTACATAACGTTAGAGCGGGCTAATCGACATTTCCTACTAACAAAATTATAGGGGGTTCTAATGGGCCGAATTCCTAATGTTTATGCAAACCTCATATCATTACCGTCGTGCGGATAGACTCTACTTGTTACTCGCTTCAGTAAGTTTGCATTCTAACCTATTACTGCATAAACATCCAGGCCCTAGTAATGCATATTTTCATAAATACGGCATTGCGAATTAGATCCACTTTATTTATTTATTTATATCGTGTCAGAAGCATACATACACGAGAGAAACCTCCCAGTAGGGTGTATTTGCATGTGATATTGTTATACATCCGGGTGTCTCCTGGGCAACGGACTAGGACTCTTCCTAGACGGCTGATTCTCTCACACCAGAAGCAGAACTAATCAATCTTATTAGATCCACTGATTATTATTTTAAATTCCTAAACATTTTCATGACCATTTGTTTTAAATTCTAGGCAATGGATACATTTTAAAATTTCAATTATGTCTTACCATTAGGGGCCAATGACCTAGATGTTACGCCCCTTCAAACAATAAACACCACCACCACCATTGTCTTGCGCTATTCACTACATGTAATTCCCTAACATTGTCAGGATAAGTAAATAATCTCATATACAGGGTGAAGCGAAATTCGCGCACTCGGGCGTCGCAGCGCGACTCCTCACATGCCAGCAATAGAAAAATGTCTCTCACAAAAGTTCGTCCTGCGAGTATATCCGGCAGAAAAAGGACGTTGAAGAGTGGCAGTCTGGCAACACTGTATCCACATGTATGGTAACTACCTCTGTCAGCACGTATTAGCCGTGCTGTGCAGTGGATAGAGTTTTAGGTTAGCATGCAGGAGGTCGAGGGGTCGATCCCGGTTTGAGGCGTATGTTTTTTTATTTCGTAAATGTAGTCCAGGTGGTATGGTATCTCGGTATCTGGCATCTTAATCGTCAACAGCGATTGCAGCGGGTCCTCTAGAAACCATTTGCACTTACATACTACGATCCTAGAAAGGCACGAACATTCGTTTTCATTGGTCAGCTTTGAAAGATGCCCTTTCCACGTCGTGGGCGTGAATTTATTCGCACCATTTCATCTACTAAGTGCGTTACAACGTGTTCAGCATTACTAAATTTTTTAAATGTAGGATATATGTGACCTAAGAAACGGTGTCTTACTGTATTACAGTATGTAATGTCCGATGGAAATTAGCAAGTAAAAAAGTGCGACTCAACCCAGGATCGAACCCTCGAATTCCTGTATGCCAGCCCATAACTCTACCCACTGCACCAACTGTTCATCACAACTAGTGTGTGCTGACAGAGATAGTTACCCTACATGTGGTTACAGTATTGCCAGATTGCCACTCTTCAACGTCCTTTTTCTCCCGGATATACTCGCAGGACGAACTTTTGTGAGATACATTTTTTTATTGCTGGCATGTGAGGAGTCCCGCTGCGACGCCCGAGTGCGCGAATTTCGCTTCACCCTGTATATATATATTGCTAGAGAAATGCGCCAATAAAGACCTATGAATTCACTCACAAAGCGGATCTAAGAAGACGGTACGTCGGACGACATTTTAGCGGTGAAGAGAACAGATGTTTACCGGAACCATTTAGTGGCAACAGACCTGTTCCTGAAGTGAATATTATAGTTCGCTCTGAGATGCTAGGTACAGAGCAACGTGAATACGTCTTGAAAGTGCTCGAAATAGTCTTTTCCGGAAAAAGAGAGAATACTTCATTCAACACACAGCAAATTTGCTATAGTGCACTCAGTGAGTCTACCGCCATGTTTAGTAATTCTATCTTAACGGCTCGCTTCTCCATTGTGGGTGTTACTTCCTCACTTGTTGTTGAGGTAGGTCTTGCGTGTCCAGGCTGGTAAACTACCTGTTGTATGAGGTCAGCGCGCCCACGTCATAACTCTCACATTGTGACCTGAGTCTTCTTACTTTCGTGATCAACGAACTGGCCAACACTTTTACCGGAATAGGGGAATGACTTATCATCATGGGAAATGATCGTCACCTCATCCTCCCAAGAGGAGGGGCCCGTTGAACCCATCACCGGCATCCCCTAAATAAAAATCACAGAACTTTCTCATGTTGAGTTGTTGTCTCTGACTATCGTATAAAAGGGTAGTTATATCTTTTTTATGAAAATGGGAAAGGAAACTTATGCTGAAACTATTTTTCTGCAACTAGTGCGGACTTCTAAAATTGGATATGTTTGCCTTCATCGGAATAAGTTGGAAAGTCAACCTCTATAATACTGTAAATACTCGGTGTTGGTAAAGTGTCTCCCTTCCATGGAATATGTGGTAAACTGGTTCCTGACCGAAAAACTGTGCAGTTAAACTGCGTTCTTACCTGAAAAGATGTTCAGATAAACTGCGTTCTTAACTGGAAAGACGTTCAGGTAAACTGCGTCCCTACTTGAAAAGATGTTCAGCTAAACTGCATTCTTACCTGAAAAGTTATTCAGGTAAACTGAGTCCCTACCTGAAAAGTTATTCAGGTAAACTGAGTCCCTACCTGAAAAGTTGCTCAGGTAAAGTGAGTCCTTACCTGAAAAGTTGTTCAGGTAAAGTGAGTCCTTACCTGAAAAGTTGTTCAGCTAAACTGACTCCCTACCTGAAAAGATGTTCAGTTAAACTGAGTCCCTACCTGAAGAGATGTTCAGATAAACTGAGTCGCTACCTGAAGAGATGTTCAGGTAAACTGAGTCCCTACCTGAAGAGATGTTCAGGTAAACTGAGTCCATACCTGAAAAGTCGTTCAGGTAAACTGAGCCTCTGACTGAAATGGTGTATTTGTAAACTCAGTTCCTGTCGGAACTCCTTCTTGGTGTTGGGATATCATATTCGGTTAGAGTAATTCACAGGTTAGCTGGTGATACTGGTGTTTATTGTTTTAAGAGGAAGTACAACTGGGCAACCGTTATCTATTTATACAAATCAGAGGGAAATATTGAAGGGGTCTGACATTTCGAAAAGTTAAAGTATGAACATGATAGTCTGCCTAGGTCTCGAATGCTCGAATAGCGTCGCGGTCGGAAAAGAATAAGAGTTGACCAAGGAAGGTCGGATACGTTAGATGAAAGTGAGGAGCCTGGCACAAGTAAGTGGAAGCAATGTCAGGACTCAGCTCCATGGTTGCCAACCCACGCTACCAAGTTAAGTGTCCATGGGACCCCTTTAGTGGCGTCTTTCGGCAGACAAGTAATACCGTGCGAATACCGCCCCAGCCGACAGGGGTTTCAGAGGTTCGATATAAGTGATTAGGGTACCAATGAACTCACAACGTGAAACTCAATTGATCAAAGCGTAACATAAATATCAAGTGAGCAGGAAACCTGAAACAAATGAACAGTACCCTGCAGAAGGAAGACCGACAACTCTGCCTCACATCCCGCTCAATTCTTGGCAGCCCTTTGAGGTGCTGGTTGTTGGCTATAGAGAAGAAAAAATAAGAGAGAAAACTAACAACATCTCGCAGTACGTGCTATCATGTTACGGTTACGAGTTCTACCAATTTCACCGCACGCTTTCCACTGAATGGCAAACCTCTGAAGTCAGTTTTAGAGTGAAACCTTTGTCCCCTACAACTTGGTTTCATACCTGTACGAAAGAATTACCGTCTTAAAAGTACTGTAATCTTCTTAATTGGGCACTTCCACGTACAATTATGATCATTACAGTGTTTAACTCTTATTTTCTTATTATATTTTTCGTACATAGCAGCAACTTTACAATAATTAGCAGCGTTAACCGTGCCACCAAGGTGTTGTGTGAACGCCACTGTGGCTGGATCATAGCCACAATTTGTGAAGTAGAATACTGCCGCATATTTATTGTGGATACTCGAGTTTAGGCGTTACTTACAAAGGAACCAATAAGGCTACCAGCAAAATGAGTTATACCAATATTTTCCTTGTTTAATTCTGTGCGTAATTATTAAGTAATCAATGACCTGCATTTAGGGCTGGCGCCCAACTGACATATTCCCTATCATTTTTTTACCTACCTTTTTCTTAAACGTTTTCAACGAACTTGGAAATTTATCGAACGTCTCCTTTGGTAATTTATTCCAATCCCTTACTACTCGCTCTATAAATGAATATTTGCCCCAATTTGTCCTCTTGAATTCCAACTTTATCTTCATATTTTGACCTTTCCTAACTTCAAAAGCTCCACTCAAACTTATCCTTCTACTCATGTCATTCCACGCCATCTCTCCACTGACAGTTTGAAACATACCACATAGTCTCTTTACTCACAAGTATTCCCAGCCCAAAAGGTTGTAACATCTTAGTAACACTACTCCTATGTTGGAAATCACCCATAACAAATCGTGCTGCTTTCCTTTGCATCCTTTCCGTTTCTCGTATCAAGTAGTCGTGGTGAGTGTCCCATACACTGGAACACACTTTAATTTGGTCTTACCACAGACTTATACGCCCTCTCCTTTACATCCTTGCTACAATCCCTAAATACTCTCATAACCATGCGCAGAGATCTGTAACCTTCCTTAACTATCTCGTTAATATGATTACCTCAATGAAAATCTTTCTTTAAAACAGTGTTCCCCATGAGGTACTATGACCCTATCAACACGGTGCTTAAAACTGAGAGGACATTTCTTCTGGGTGAATCTTACAACTTGATTTTTCATGCCATTTTCCGCTGTCCACCTCACAACAATGTCCAGGACCCCCTGCAGTCGTTCACAATTGCTCTACACAGTATAAAACCATCCGCAAAGAGCCTCATCTGTCACTCCACTTCTTTACTCACACAATTTACATACAGAATATAAGAAAATATAAAGGTCCAATCACAGTTCCCTGCGGGACCCCACTCCTAATCATTACAGCATAGGATATTTAAAGTTCAATATCCCTCTTTTTTCAGTATACCCTATCAAAAGCCTTGGATAGGTCAATGGCGATCCAGTCCATCTGACCTCCTGAATTTTAAATATTAGTTTTTGAAGTTCAATATTAATTTTTTATTTGTGGTTGCAGTAAAATTGTTTATTCGTTTTTTGGCGTCTTTTCTAGGAACCGCTTACCTTTAAAACTATATTCGCGTTAGGTAACAAACCAAACAGCCAGCTACAAATACATTTTATCAAAAAGGAATAAACAGTAAATTACAATTGCAATACATACATATTAAGTATCCATGGTAGTGTAGTTGGATTTTATAGCGTTAATGTTTCGGGGTTCTCAGAGTAAACACACAGAGAAACTCTGTCAGGGAAATCAATTGCTTTCAGGGAAATTATTTTTTGCTAGTACTCTAGCACTGCATACCTTACATTCTTAACTGTTTCCATCCCATACCAGTGTTGTCAACATGTCTCCCGCTGTCTCCAACAGGAGTTAACTGGGATGTCAAGCAATATGCTCTTCTCAATTCCGAGTTCAGTCCGACGACCTAATTTTATTGTCCATCACATGCTCTTTTCAGACTGCGAACGATTCATAAGTCACTTTACCGTATTTTGACGATAATTATGTGCCTCGTGTTTCCCTTTCACAGCTGTCTTATGAGATGGGTGCGCAGAATGGTAAGGACAGCACGAAGCTAGATTATATTTAAGAAATTTTAGGGAATGATGATTGGTAAAATATGAATTTTTAGGCAGTAATATGTTCGAATGCAGAGTAATTCGGTTGTTAGAATGTGTCGCCTAGCCCGTTTGCCCGTAATGTAGCATAAGTAACATACGTTCTAGGGGGGGGGGGGTTCTCATGGGCCGTCCCCCTACTGTTAATGCAAGTCTCATAACATAAACGTTGTGCAGGGTAGCCTATACTTGTTACCCGCTTCGGTAAGTTTGCATTCTGAACTATTACTGCCTAAAAGTCCGGACTCGAATGATGAAGATAAATTCCAATGAAACAAGCTGTAGACATTTATCACGCCACTGTCAAGTTCAGGTAAAAGAACCTGGAGAATACTATGGCTAATATTGTCGTTCCGTTACTGTTTAGTAAATGTTTAAATACGAGGTATTTTTTTAGACTATTTAAACCATTGTCCAATCAGCCAGAATAATCTGGTATGGGACAAGCATATGGCTAATAAAAGAACTTGGGAATGTAAAGATTAAATCTGTCTCTTTTATGAACTTGGCAATTGCTTCATAAACCCCTTGTTGCTTGAAGGATAACATACATTGTATGTTCAGTGGGAGTTAAAAAAGTTTATTTTAAGTAAATTAGTTATTATTTTTTTCCGCAGTGCATGAGAAGATGAGAATGAGAATGCGATTGAGTTCAGCGATTGCTTGGCGGTCACAGGAACAATAAGTCGAATCCAGGACTCCTCTCTGGTAGAGACGGCTTGCAAAACTTACGTGATTGAACCTCATACGAATAATAGAAGTGACGTATCGGCGGCAGGATGACCAAGGTGAGTGTCGAGGGTTTGGTTGTACAACAGCGTATTGTTTTCCTCTCTGTATTTTTGGATTCTTCCAGTTTTCTTCGATGTGTGTTTTGGAACGCTGCTAATTGGCACTGGTGAATCTAAGGTTTGCT
Source organism: Anabrus simplex (assembly GCF_040414725.1). NCBI lineage: Eukaryota > Metazoa > Arthropoda > Insecta > Orthoptera > Tettigoniidae > Anabrus > Anabrus simplex. The sequence goes on along the minus strand of NC_090276.1, from coordinate 45,269,504 downwards.
GCTCTAGCGATACGGTCAACATATTCGTTGTACTGGTTACCTATATGGCTGGGTATCCAGAGGAAGTGCACCTCAATATTAAAAAGTAAAAGTTGTCGAAATGTCTGAATTATCTGGATTTGATGGACCGTTAAGTTTTATGTAGTAGGTGACTGTATAGCTGTCAAGACGCTTAGAGAGTCAGTCATTATAAGAACTGCTGAAGTTTTAATATTCAAACTGTATGATGGAGCTTCTTAAATAAACCGTTATCGATACCACCTAATTGCACCACATGGTACACAAACTCGTTTGTTAGTTCTTCAGCATGACCGTGGGTTGCTCTACCTGTCTTTGCCAGAGGGGCCTCTTCTGCTAGTTTCGGGCAACGTTGTCACCAATATATATTAAGTAAACGATGAAATCCTGGTGTTGTTTGCATATTATTAGTCATTTTTCAAGCCATACTCTTTATATAAACGAACTATTTTTTCGCAATGTTGTGCCCAATCAAGGAGCGCAATTGAACTTATTTATCAGATGAATTTTCTTTCTTCTCTTCCCAGAATCTCTTAATCCTTTCGCTGAGTTTTTTCTTCCGTTCTTTTATCCATGCAGTTGTGGATAGGACAACCTCGAACAATTCAATAGTGTCTAGCGAGCCGTAGAGACAGGTGTTCCACAGGGGCCTGTCCTAGGTACACTTCTACTTTTCGTCTTTATTGCATCACCCGATGACGTCATACGTAGGTGAGACTCTTGTTGCTTTGTTCAGGGTGATCACCAACGTCTGGATTTTTCGGCAAAATGATGCTTTTTCACCAACGTTCTAAAGCTAGGCCTGTTCCATATATTTTCACCTGTTATGTTTATTTCTTCAAGGTCCTTTTCAATTTCGAATATTTACTTATTCTTGACTCATGGTGAGGAGGTATAATTAAATACATTTCCAGTAAGTCTTCCATTGTCTGTTTTTTGAATATGACCATAAAACGTCAGTCGTCGTTTTCTAATAGTGACTGATACTTTCTCAGAATGCTGGTATAATCCAGGAGATCTCATTTTAATGCAAACTCTTATGCATATCAAGCCAAAGATTTTCCTGAGGATTTTACTTTCTTGTTTTAGTTTTAGTAAGAGATCTGCCTCACATGATAAAGGTTTCTTCTTATTATTAAGGGTAATAAAAATTAGCTAAGTTAACATTTTATGATGCTATAGTCATGTTGTACGAGGTAGAAAGTACGGGCTTCTACACCTGATATTACAAAGAAAGATGTAAGGCAAGCGAGGAGGACTTGCGTTAACAGCCCGGAACAACTGACACGGAAGTATCTAGCGATCCGTAGGGGGTAGGTGTTCCACAGGGGCCTGTCCTAGGACCACTTTTGTTTTTCGTCTTTATTGCATCACCCGATGTCGTCATACGTAGGTGAGACACTTGTTGCTTTGTCCAGGGTGATCGCCAACGTCTGGGGATTCGGATATGCCGCTTGAGGGTTAAAAAGAAAAGGGGGAATATTCATATTATTTATAGGGTCCAGATGTAGTTTCGTCGGCATCCCGCCACCGTTTTCAAATTTGGCCGTCTCATCACCTTCACTGGAGCAATGTTTCGTGGTGTTCGAACTCTTTTCGGGTAGTTACGGTTGTTTTTATTCGCTACAGATCCCGTTTCACTCCATTTTGCATTGCAGACATTGCTGAAGGTTTATCCAAAACACTTGCACAAACTCGGGAGATACGCACGTGCGGATATATAAGAGCGACCGATTGGTGCATCGAAATATGACGGTCTCCAGGATTTCCTGTGATGAGCAGTTCTACTGTTCCTTAACAAGATTCAGTTCCGGGCTAGCTTTATTTTGCACACCCTGTGCATCATTTTCCATCTCACTTGACTGATGACATAAATTTTGATGGCAATGACACATGCTTCTAATAGTACATAATTTCTGGTCATTTGGATGCTGTGATAGCCAAGTTTCATTGCACGTCTTACGATGCAGTCTCTGCATAAACTTGTCCACTGTATCCCCCCTCGCCACATGTGGAAGTTGAAACATTAGTAGCTAAGTAGCGACGAATTCCAATCGTTGTCCAATCAGTATTTGTGTAAGCAGCAGGTTCAAGCCTCTCATTATCTGAACCGCTAGTGAAAGAGCAGCCTCGGGGAAGAAGAAAGTATCTTGTGTTAGAGTTTCCCTCTTTTCGATCACCTAGTCTGTCGTAATATTCTGTAAGGGTCACATATCATCATGTTAGAAAACACTGTTTAGTAAGTGAAATCGAGATGGTATGTAAGAGTGTTTGTGCAATGATCAACGATATTCTGTAAAGTTATTTATTTAATCGGTTTACTCTCAAGGGTTGCTTTTCCCCTGAGCTCAGAGAGGTATCCTACCTCTACCGCCTCAAGGGCAGTGTCCTGGAGCGTGAAGCATCCGGTAGGGGATAAAACTGAGGAGGAGGACCAGTACCTCGCCCAGTCTAGGTCATCGAAAACGTCATCATCATCATCATCGTCAAAGGCGGGCGAACCACTCTACTCCCAACAATTGCCGAGGTTACGGATAGCGGAAGCCTTTACCTTCCGCTCCTCCCAGGGCCTTCATGTTCTGTACTGAGATGACTTCGCTTTTAAGGCGACGATGGTTAGTCACAGAACTAGTTTCAGTTGGAGGATTGCGGAGGTGCAGTACCTTATTTACATAGGCTTGCAGACTGAAGGATATAACCGGGGCGTATAAAGTAATGTTCTCGCCCTAGTATAACCGAGTATAATGACAGAACAAGTGACTTCGCGGTTTGGGCCACGTAGATATCAGCTTGCATTAAGGAGATACTAGGTTAGAACACCGCTGTCAGCACCATGGGCGTAATTTGAACATTTCGATTGGGTGGCCAGGATTACTAGAGTGTTCATGGGCTTCGCTTTTGATAGCGATTTGCGATCACAAAATTATTCCTATTATTCTGTATCTTTCCTTTCCTATAATTTTATTTAATATCGAAACCTCTCAAAAGTAAAGAACATTCACCAGAATTAAACGTAGACTTAATACAAATGTATTTGTTACTTGGCCTGTTTTTTATCCTGAAAGTAGCAATGAAGAAGACAACATGGACAAAAACAAAACGTTTCCTTATTTTATATAATCTGATCACATCGTTTTTTTTTTACGCAAAGTGAGTCCTCTCTTTCGATTTGAATTGAACTCATGCATTACTTTTGAAAAGGCATCACCAGTACTCTTTCTGATAGCCAAACAGCCTCTCCTGTGCGATCATGTTCCTGCAATGTTTGTAAACGCCGTAAGCTTGAAAATTACATCGCAGGTTGCTAAGTACATTGGAGCTGTGGAAAAAAAAAAAAAAAAAAAAAAACGGGGAAGTTAAAAACTGAGAGTAAACACACTTTTCAAATACTTCTATGCAAAAATGGAAGATCTTTCTTGGTTATATTTGATTTTTGAATCCACCATTTGTTTCTTTGAGCAAAAAGTGAAACGGTATCGAAAAATATACTTAAAAATTACGGTATCTATTTCTGTGTATGTAATATTATGAAAATTTTGTTTCCTTCAAATTATTGGGGGGAGGGGGAATGCCAACTGTAATAATAGTGTTATTGGATTAACGTCCCACTAACTAATTTTACGGTTTTCGGAGACGCTGAGGTGCCGGAATTTAGTCCCGCAGGACTTCTTTTACACACCAGTATATTTACCGACACGAGGCCGACGTATTTGAGCACCTTCAAATAAGACTGGCCTGAGCCAGGATGGAACCTGCCAAGATGGGGTCAGAAGGCCAGCGCCTCAACCGTCTGAGCCAATGAGCCCGGCAATGTGCCATCTCTTGCCACCCCCCTTATTACGGCTATGTTAGCAGCTCTGAAGATGGTTTTCGGTACTTCCCCATTTTCACACTAGGCAGATGCTGGGGGCCGTACCGTAACGAAGGCCACGGTCGCTTCCTCCCCACACCTAGCCTTTCCTATCCCATCATCGCCATAAAACTTGTCTATGTCGGTGGGACGAAAAAGGAAAAAATAAATGATTATCAAGTTGCATGTATGCTGTTTTGTTGAAGGCTAGTAACCGAGGCATTTCATACCTGTCCTTCAGCAGACGGACGTATCTTCTTAGCACTTACACACATATACGTTTCCTTCCTTCCCATCTTTTTTCACAGACTGTTCTTTCACAATATTTTGCATGGCTGAGAGATCAGTGAAGGTGACAAACTCCGAAGCGGAACCACTTATCACTCGCAAACGTATTTCGTAACCTCGCCACGGGATAGCGCAGTTATTTATGAGCTGGTTATCGTCGCCAACACAACTTAATTATCCGTGGATCTACGGAATTTTGTTAGCATTCATGGATACTCAGATTTTGCTTAGTTGTCAGAAAAGTAAAATCTCCAGGCATACCAAAGCACCCACTGAACAATTTCCCAGTTTAAATGAATGTTTCTAAAAAGAACCAAAGTCATCTCCGTACAGGCCATGAAGGCCCTTGGAGGGGTGGAAGGTAAAGGCTTCCACTATCCGTAACCTCGGCACTTGATTGTGTAGAGTGGTTAGTTCTACGCTCAGCCACCTTTGCCCCCAGGAATTAACCTGGTACTCATTTTTGGTGTAGGCTGAGTGAACCTCAGGGCCGGAAGTGGAAATGCCGTTTCTTAAATTTTACGACTTCCTAGCGGGGATTCGAATCCACGTCCTTCCGGGCGAACCGAGCATGCCTTTATCGCCTCGGCCAGGCAGTCCCCGATTATTTTATGCAGCTAAGTCCAAAGGAATAATAGTGTTAGAACTTTGCTTACTCTGTGGACTGCGCCACCTATATACTCTTTGGATGTAAATAATACAAGTGTAGCCTGTGTTTATACCGAATGTTAATAAATAATAAGTATATATACCTAATATATCTCAAAAAACCCTTACAGATCTACGGATTATGTTTTTGAAGATTCTTTCAATTGTTACGAGATGTAAGTTTAGAACATTTTAGGTGGACTCTGCTAAATAATATTATCTATATTTTTCATGCTAGTTAGCTGGCATTGTTAAGGGTACAAATTGAAATAAGAGCTCACCAGCCGAGTACGATTACTGCCCCTGGGGTTGTAATGGGCCGAACCCCTAATTTTTATGCAAACCTCAAAGCACTACCGTCGTGCAGGTTGACTCTACTTGTCACTCGCTTCAGTAAGTTTGCATTCTAACCTATTATTGCATTAACATCCAGGCTCTCGCATAAATGATTGGCTCTTGTATTTTTTATGATTTTTATTTCGGTATGTAATACTTTTCGATAGGACGAACAACATAGGAATCTAAAAAATTAAATTTTAGGTACGTTCCCCTAAAATACCATTTTATCCAGCGTAAATACACATTATTTTTTAATCTAGACTGTAGCACATTATTCCCAGACTTAACGTACCGATTGTCATTACATCCTGTACACCCATTTTCGGCTTTGATATTAACTTAGCATCAAAATTGCACGATCACTGCCCCTGGGGTTGTAATGGGCCGAACCCCTAATGTTTATGGAAACCTCAAAGCACTACCGTCTTTACTCAAGACCGTTACTATCCCAATGGTCTGCAAGCTGTTATGAAGGGGATCCCATTTAGCTTTGGACTTTTTTTGAAACTCGAAAGGGCATCACTTACAAAAAATATATCACTCATAGGGTGTAATAGAGCATCTTTTTATATTATAATTATAGTATGTTAATTTTAAGATGTTTTTAATGTGTAACGTATATTTCATTGTAAACCATGCATCAAAAGATAATGCTTCAGACATTTGACCTTAAGGTTACCTACAGGCTGATGATGCCATTAACAAGGGGCGAAACATGTCCCTGAGAAGTGTATATAGTATTATTTAGACTTCATCCACGTAGTACGTGGTGATAATAGAATGTGTTATATTTGTGATAATTTTGCTTATAAATATCAAAACTCGAAATTCAGGAATATCTCCGTTATCATAGCCGGCACGGTAAAAATGTAGAAGGCATAAATGATCAAAAAATTAATTCTATATAATTTATGTAGTATTTGTCAATAGGACCATTAATAACATCAATATTTGTGAGTACAATTTTAAGCCTTCCCCTAAACTACCATTTCATTCAGCGTGAATAAAATTATTTATAGTCTAGATTGTAATGCATCATTCCCCAACTTGACATGCCGATTTTCATTAAATTCTCTTTAGCGATTTTCTCGTGATGCCCATACATGCATACAGAAAATTGTTACTGAGGACACGACTAGTAGATAAATGTAATTCTTTTTAAATTCTGAGTAACGTGTAGACAAACCTCTTATTTTATGGATTATGGGTTATTATAACCACAATGTCAGACCGTAAAACACTTCACACCTTAAAGATCATGGCTACCAGGCGAATTGGACCGATAGTGAAACTTCGTAAGCAGATCGCTCGTGGTGGGCTCCTTCTACATATTTGAAGTTGAAGCCACCATCGATGCTGCTTGCTGAGCTCGGAAATGCAGTAGAGTTGGCGGCAGACGAACCACGTGAGGTCAACAGCGTCACTCATGTCTTCCAGGAAGCCTACGACCTTGGCGTCAGGTGGCAACTTGCTGTAGAATTTATAGCCATTAATTATAGGGGGACATGAGGCGGTCGTAACAGGAAATAGCAGCGCCTCGTGGTTAGGACTGCTGACCCCGTTTACTCGCGTCAAAGTGAACTGGAAGAAGAAAGTCTGTTGGCGCTATGGAGATTTGAATTTCAATAAAGAGAGCTGAAAATCATAGAAACACTTTCTGCAAATACCCTCTCCATTCCTACTAAACAAAATTGTGATCAATAAATTTGATTACTCTGGACTGTTGAATTTTATCTCCTTTCATGTTCCACAAGTTATCGCTCTAAAGAACACACAGTATGTCACGTTCAAAGATCCAGAATAACTCATCATTTATTAAAATGCTACGTTTTTACAACACTTTTGCTGCAGGAATAGATTTGTTTTCAGAATCACACACCGTCATTAATACATATTAAGGCCTGTGTTTCTAATTTATAAATTCAGATCTTACACAATGGTTTTTTTGTAATCGTAGCCTTAATTAAGGCTCAGCCCCAGCATTTGCCTGGTGTGAAAATGAAAAACCACGGAAAAGTATCCTGACGGCTGGCGAGAGTAGGGTTCGAACCCACTATCTTCCGGATGCAAGCTCAAACCTGCGCGCCCCTAACCACACGGCCAGCTCGCCCGTTAGTTATATCTTTGTTGTAATTCCTGTATTTTCATTGTATAAATATATACTTGGTGTACTTTAGATTTTTATTTTCTCTGTATATGTATTTTCTTATTTTCTTTCTTCTTCATTGTCTTTATTTCCATTTTGTATGTTGTATTTATTCATACTTACAAATGTATTGTAGTTATTGTTGTGTTAAGAAAGTACTGAATTGGGCATACTGCCTTTGTACTTCGAAAGAGACAAATTAATTAATTAATTAATTAAAAAACAATCAATCAATCGTAAAATGAAAATATTGGATCAAAACGTGAAGACATTATTAACAGAACCAAGTACCGAAACCACATCTGTAACTTCAAGGTCTTTCGTGAAGAAGCATGGCAGAACAGCGGATGGACAGCAAAAAGGAGACAGGCTGTCAGAAGGAGAACGCAACGACACTGGGCTGCGAAGAAATCTCCTAAAAATGTGTAATTGTTGCTTATTGTGGTCTCTAATAGCTGTAAACGTCTAAAAAATGAAAAAGCCGTCAACTTGCAATGCCCTGTGCCACAAGAAATCCTTAACGTTTCGGTAAATATATCAACACAAATTTGACGTATTTGAGCACTTTAAAATATCACCGGACTGATCCCGGATTGAACCTGTCATAATGGGTTTCAATATCTGAGCTTCAATCTGGTCATCTACCACCATTTCCTCTACGTCCTACTGTTTTCTCATTCCTTTCCTTCCTTTGTGTATTCCGCTTTTCTTTTCGATAGCGTTCTTTCTCTTGATTATCACCCCTCTGATTCTCCCTATCTTCCTCCTTCAGATGATAACATGGTCTATAGCCAAAGACGGTCCATATCTCCTCTGCCTCATCTTCAGCAGTCACGGGTATCATTACGTCTTCATGGATGTAAACTGCTAGGCAATATTGAACGTGACTATCATGCGAAACATGCTAACTTACGGTTTTCTACTTAAATGAAGTGTACACTTGTCTTATTCACAGTAGTTTATGAGCTTAATAGAAATTGAATGATTGATAGACTAAATTGTAAATCTTTCTTACCTCACTGCAGGTATAAAATTTTGTCGATATAACGTACCGTTTAGCAGCAGTTAATCTGTAAATGAAGGTCTACAATATTGTAAACTTCATATTAAAAGACCAAAATATACATATAATTCATTTTTATTGTAGATTTTTAAATACGAGGGTTGGTGATATAATAGTGGCAACTATTTAATTACAAACGATACAAAAGTGATACATGTTTTACTGTTCTTCACAGTGGTCACCAGCATTGCGTATAACTCTTTGCCAAAGATGTGGAAGTCGTAGGATATATTCAGCAGCGCCTGTTGTGTTGAAAGTTCGAGTGGAGCGGTCTACTGCCTGACGAATCTCTGGAGCAGTTCTGAAGCGATTGCCACGAGGTGATTCCTTAATCTTAGGAATCAACTCGGAGTCAGAAGAGCTTAAGTTCGCGAAGTTTTGTGGATTGTACATCAATTCCCAGCCCCGTCGACCGAACAAATCAGCCGGAGCTTGCGCTGCACACGGCCGAGCGTTGTCGTGCAAAATGATAGGTGGGTTCTACAGAAAGTCTCGTCGGTTCTTTCTCAAAGCTGGTCGCGGGTTGTGTTCCAAAAATGAACAGTAATACTGCGCATTGACGGTCTGCTGTGGAAGATCATAATAAGTTAGGATAACACCATCACTGTCTTACACGAGAATAACCATAACCGTAATTTTCACACTGCTGGGGTTTTGATAAAGTTTCGATTTTCGTTGTGACCCGTAATGTCACCATTCATTCGATTGCCGTTTCAGTTGTGGCTCGTGCGATTTGGCCCATGTCTCATCCACCGTAATGATACGGCATAAGGCTTCGGTCACAGCGTTCCAAGTGGTTACGAGCAGCGTCGTATGTTAACCATTTCTGCGGAACCTATCGTGATGGAAATTTTTTCATGCCCAGGCATTCCTTTAGCATGTGAAGTTCAGTGGTATGCGCTAATCCGGGTTGGGCCAGCTCACGAATCGTATGGCGTCGTTCAGTGTCCAGTAACGCGGCGAAATTCTTCTTCACTAACACTAGGACGTCCTGACGGACGCATGTCTGCCATATATTGACGTCCTTCGTTGAAGGCTTTTACTCACTGTACCACTGTTCTCTAAGGCAATACAGATTCCCCACCAGCCGCTTGAAGACCTTGATGACACTGTCGTGCTGTACGACCTCTGGCACATTCAATCTTTGGCGTTATTCCTGTTTCGAAATATCCGGACAACACCAGCTTAGACCGCCAGTAAACAAGAGGTTCTCTTCCTCACGCCAGTTCGCAAGCGCGTGAAATAAGGGAGAGTCCATGTGCTCTAAAGAAATATACGTAACTAACGTGTGATATCAGTGACATTATTAGGTTCCGTTCCATGGCGTCTTTATAGCAGTTTTGCCACTATTAAAGTTCCAACCTTCGTATTTTTACAATTAAAATGTCCATAGGTGTATTTGTTTCTCTTAGCACATTACAAAGAAACCAAGCAATAAAATCCCATGAAAATGTTGCCCTAATGGACCTTCGTGTATTAAACAACTGCTGATCAGACTAAAGACTTGCAGATTACGAGGTGAAGTTTTCGGCCGTTATTATTGGCTTTCTAAACCGGACCAACTCTATCGCCGTGAATTATCTCCACGTTATTGTTCGTCCTGGACTTGGAATAATGCGATCATATGCTTTAGAAAAATCAATCATGCTAGGAATAATTGCCAGAGGACTCGTTGTTTAGACACCATTTAAAAAGATCCCACCCTCACCCTGGAACAACTAAAGGTGGCAGTGTGGAACAGAACAATTTGGACAGCGCTAATTCATAGAATCGTCGATGGTCGGATTCGACTGAATGGATGACGTCTTTTTAAGCCGTCGTCTCCAATCGGTGGTAGACGATCCACACGGCCAGCTCCGTTCTTGGCGTTGCAACCATGCCATGTGGATTTATTGGAATATCTCTCAGGATCTTTAATGCAGTGGTTTCCCGTTGCCTTCTGCATCCTAATGCCGTTGACCAAACTGGTTCCTCCGCCTTTGGGAACAATTTCTTGTCCCCAGGACAATAGAGTGCCCGCTCATCCACTCTCAAAGAGACTGTTGGCACTTGGTATAGGGTATCTCCTTATACCGGGAGATAATCGGTCCCTTCATTCGTTAGCCGCCTGCATATAAAATATTACTTTTATATGCAGTCGTTGCCCCCTCTCTACCGCGGGGAGGTGAATGTCAGGATTTCACCGTCATTGAAACAAGGACCAAATGGCATTTCCTTGTTTCTCTGGTTCTTTATAGACGATGGATGACATCAATATAATTATATTGTCTACATATTAAAAGAGTTTACTATAAACGGCTTTGGCGAATCCGTCAGTCCGTTCTCCTGGACTATTTGCTTCATGTTTGTTTCATTCTCTCCGGAATTACCTGCCGGTGAATCATGAGATATTGATAGGTTCATAAGTTAAACTAACTTTGAGTAATCATAAAATCAAATCATTAAATTATCATTCCACTACTTGCAGGCGAAGACTTAGACTAACCTGCAATACATTCTGTATTTAGCGCGTTGCTAAGCGACTAACACTTTCATAGTAATGTCAATGCGTGCAGCCATGTTTGATTACTACCTGTCAAGCCAGAGAGTATACACTTCCTCTGATCGTAGAAGAATACTATTCCCTGCTAGGTACTCATTGGTTCTCTAACCTTTCCCAGCTTTGAAACATATTCAACAGATGGGAGAGCATTCCTAATAAGTTACATGCTGCTAAGTGAAAAAGTCTACGTACAAACAGACCGCATTATGACAACATACTGTACGCCTTAGACATTATATGGGAACACCTATCGAAGGATAACCTAGCTACACTAGAAAAAGTTCTCTGCCTGAAAAAAAAAGCAACGCTCCTTCGAGACTAACCTATGAGCTCACAAGAACTGCAATTAAAAATACCATTGCCATCTGCGACACAACACCAAGCCTTACATCAAGAACTGCAGGATTAAAAAGCGAACTTAAGGTTAGATTTTCCCGTCAGAATGGATGTATTCTGTCTACGAACTGCGGCATACCATAACGCGCTTCTTATTAAACGTAAATAAAACCATTGAAAAGGGCAGACAAAACAATATGAGTACGACAATCATATCAAAACGAGTTATTTGGCCAGTTTGTGACGAATGCTGCGGAGTAATACAGACCCTCTAGTATGTTATATATTATTATTATTATTTCAGAGGGAATAACGTCTGTTTAGAGTTGTGGTGTTGGGTTGATGACTCGCCTCTGTTCAAGTGCTGTGGCCGTGACCAGTTTGGTTGACTGAATTTGTTAATTAATGATGTGACTTGAATTAGCGTAGTGCTTAATTTGGGACTGAAATTTGGAAGGGATTAAGACGCCGAATCATTAAGTATCGTTAAAAAAGAATTGAGTTGCGTTTATGGAAAGAATTTTCAGAAAGATTGGGTGTGGTAACCACAGGTTAATTTGGCTCCACATAGTACCAGTCAACATATTTATTTGAACATTTTTAAATCTCTCACATTTTGTGTAATGTCAGCTGAAAAAAGCAACGTGAGCAACCCAGCAAGTGAGTTCCTACATCACTACAGCCCTGGTCAGACACCGTATATCCTCAATGTTCCCTGTCTCTTATTCCCTGACTTGGAATGGACTGCTGTAGGACACCAAATTCCGACACATCGGCGTCTTCGAAAACCATACATTTAGTTAGTGAGACTTTTCCTATAGGCCGACTAAAAACCATGATATTCAGCTATTGCGTTTGGGGTGGGTTTTCATGTTGCGCATCCTCTGGCTGTGTTGTTCTTTCCAGGGGATACTTGTCTTCCTTCTTGATGGTTTGTTATTGAACCTCTTTTGTTTTTGCATCCTCCTGAAAGATGTGTGGTTTTTTAAGTCTCTTTCTTTTACTCCCAGTTCCTGAAGATCTTTGTTTACTTCCATCAACCATGGTAAATTGGTCTTCCTCTTTTACTGGTTGGTCAATATGGCATGGTGCATCCTGTAGATGTGTCTATAAAATGCCAGGCGTCTCTTTACGACCACGTTCGTGATTTTGTAGAGCTCTTGTTTGGGTCTCTTTTGTATTCGTTCCTTTCCTTCTGCTCCTAATATCTTCCTCAATATTTTTCTCTCGTGGATTTCGAGCTTGTCCGTGAGTTCCTTCCTGTTGAATATTAATAATTCAAGGCTTCAGCACGGATGACTGTCTGATAGTGCTTAATTTTAATGTTTCTGGAGAGTCTTTATTGTACGTGTTGTTGGTCAATTGATATGCCAGTTTTAGCCTTTTAACTCGAGTTGGTAATGCTTCTCGTTCGGAGAGTTTGGGTTCCAGCCATTCTCACAGGTACCTAAACCTGTTAGTTTTCTTCATCGTTCCTTGCTTCAGATGCAGTATACGAGGATATTCACTGATACTTGTGATCTATTGTGTTTTCTCAAGTGAAATGTGTAACCCTACATTTGCTGTTTGTTGTCTGAGAACATTGAATTGTTTAACTGATGTTTCTAATGAATTAGATAGAAGTGCCAGGTCTTCGGCGAATGTCAGACAATCAACATTCAGTCCATTGCCCTTGTGTCCCAGAGAGATACCACATGGAATGCCATGTCTTGCTAACTCCTTTATTAAAACTAAAAAATGATTAAGAAAAGTGAATAGTATAAGTTTTTGACATTTAACATGACGCATATTTTTTAAATCTCTCTGAGTTATCACGAAGTAAATAAATGTAATAAACCTCTCTCTTGACTGTGTACGGAGTCACGTTGTTTACCTCAATGTATTACCACACACACACACACACACACACACACACACACACGCACGAACAGAACTCAAACCACACCTGACTCTCATCGATGATCGGTTTCAGTTTCACTTTCACCAAAACATGTTTTTTATTATACTCTTAATAACTAATCGATTTTGGAACACGTCCCAACACGCACTGTATTCATATTACACTCGCTGACAAATTTCTCTTTCCCACTGATCTGCACTGAGCGCTGTCTACTACTGTACGTTACGTTCTGAAGAAGAAACACAGGAAGAATTAAACAAATAATAATAATTATTTAAAAAATAAACACTTCCGGAGAGAAGACAAGGAGAAAGATATAAAGGAGAAGAAAAATAATTAAGTAACAGCGACTAGGAAGTTAGAACAACACCGTCTTCGGAGAAGAGTAAGGTGAAAAGTCCTCGAACATTTTCTCAGCTACACGAAAAAGCATAGAATTATGGATACGTTTCTGGGCTTAAAAGACGAGAGAGAGAGTTCTTAACCACAATTATGTGCTTTTCCATGTAGCGGAGAAAATGTAACAATTACAGGAGAGTACAGGTTCAGTTAAGTATTTTTTCGCGAACTTGTCCCTTTCATAACTAGAATCCGTATTTTTGGCAGTAATAGGTTAGAATGGAAACTAATTTTGTTATTGAGAAATGTCGGCTAGCCTGCTCTTCCTTAATGTAGAGGAAGTAACATACATTCTAGGGGTTCTGATGATCCGCACCCCTTACGTTTATGCAAACCTCATGGCATAATTCTTGTGCAAGGTGGTGTGTATTCGTTACTCGCCGCAGTAAGTTTGCGTAAATAACGATGATGATGACGACTGTTGTTTAAATAGGCCTAACATCTATGTTATCGACCCTTACTGCCTAAGATTTCGTGCTGTGTTCATAACACTCAGCCATACTAGTCATGCGTGGAAATCCATTTACGTAGCATCACTCATACCTCAGGCACTTCGACACAGCCACTCAGGAATGAAACAAAAGAATTGGCGGTAGGCTGTCACTATAGTAACGGCCGCAGGGTTTTGAGAGTTTCGTAGACTTACTTATTAGAAATAATAATAATAATAATCATAATAATAATAATAATTTATAATAACTACTTTGCGTTCCACTAACTATTTTTACGGATTTCGAAGACGCGGAGGTGCCGTAATTTTCTCCCGCATGAGTTCTTTTACGTGCCAGTAAATCTACCGTCACGAGACTGTCGTATTTGACCATCTTCAAATACCATCGGACTGAGCCAGGATCGAACGTGCCGAGTTAGGGTCAGAAGGCAAGCGCCTCAACCATCTGAGCCACTCCGCCCTGCTAAAAATTAAAGGCAAATATTATGTGGATAGTAAATGTCAACCTCGATAAGAGAAAGACGACTGACTTTCTATGGACACCTGAGAAGAATGGGACCGGAACGCCTAGCAAATAAGATCCTTATTTTCCAGGAAAGAAGAAAAGCCCAAGTACCATGGCTGAAGGAAGTTCATCAGGAATTTTAAAAAATGTGGCATTGAGGAGGGAGGTATTACAAACAGAACAGCGTTCAGAAGGAAAATTGTCGAGGTGACGGATCTGTTCGTAGAGAAACCCGAGATAACAAGAAGGGTGTTCTCGCATGAGGAACGAGCAAAAGCGAGTCAGAGATTGAAGGAGTATTGGCGTAAAAAGAAAGAACATCAACAGCCAAGGAAGGTGTGTAATCGTAACTCATAGGAGGTTGAAACGATCCTAAATAACATAAATGAACAAATTTTATTCTGTAGAACACCTTAGAATGTGGGTTATAACTCCGTGTAGTATGGGCCTGCGATATGCGAAATAAGAGATATAATTTAAGACTTCAGTTTTTTGAAACAGGTAGTCTCCTCTTTTACCTGTCAATTAATCCTAGAACAGGCTAGAATCTTGTGGTGGCAGCCATATTTGGCAGATTTTATTTGTCTAAGTAAAATACAAATTATCCTCAGGATATGAACTAAATCTACAAAGTTCTATATATCTACGTGAGACTAATACACTGAAGATCGTGTGTTGAAACGAAATTGCATAAATATTTTGACTAGAAGAAATTTACACTCTGTTCAAAAAGTGCAAGTCCTAAATTTAAAAAAATAATAAGAATGTTGATCACATGTATACAACATGTCACATAAAAATGGAGATATACAGATAGTCAATAATATATCTTTAATGAACTAGCAAATGTTTCATCACTCTGAGAGTTATGTTCATGAAACTATTAGGGAAAGCATATTGGCATGTAATCATTTAGAGGGGTGACTTTAGACGATATTTTTACGATACGTTGCTTTATTGAAGGCTCATAATTTTCACTTTTCGATATTTGATGCGAAAAGTAGCCAATACACATTCCGAATCTGACTGGGGATCTGTTGGTTTATTGCCAATATCCTCTCAAAGTCAGATCCGTCACTTTCATCTTCCAAGAAACTTCTCATCGCTTCATCATTAGGATGACATATTTAGGCACACACTGTACTAAAAATGTATATAAATAATTGAATAACAATGTATATACAGAAGTAAATAACTCGAACTGAACGCAAATATATGAAATAAAATGAAATAGAATAGCAAAGCAGAGGCAATTAAGGTTTGTTTACAAACACTAGAGAAATGGCGCTTGACACATCGTCGGAAAATTTCACTCATCTATTTCCGTGACGTTGTGTCCAAAAAGGTTGTAGCTATGAATAAAACTGAACTCACCACTACTGTGGAAATCACAAAAAGTAGACTCTCATAGCAACTGTTGAAGAATTGTGGAAATGAAGTGAAGAAATACAGACGTGTCGAATATTCGATAATGCCATTACAGCAGGAACCAAAGTGTCGAATATTCGAGAGTTGCCATATTTAGGGCTAAGACATTAAACATAATCGAAAGTAAAATACCTACTCTTGGCGATATGCGCGTTCTATCCAAGTACTAAATGCGTCTTAAATTTGTTCTTTCCATGCACCCGTTGTCGAGGAATGTAAGTGTATGTTAAAAAAAAATATTTACACACTATTGTAGAAACACAAGTGACAATGGTGTCAAGAAGCTGATGACTCCAGATAGATCCCCGGCTCAAAAAACATATCCATGCTAATTAACCGTACTGGGGGAAAACTGAGAGCGAGCTAGTTTCTCAAAGTTTGCCTCACTGGGCTAGAGAGAGCTGTTACAGCACGACTGACGATATGAGCTGAACCTTTCATAAAGAGACTCCAGGTTTTTAGGTAGTAATTGGTTAGAATACGAACTAGTTTTGTTATTAGGAAATGTAGTCTAGCCCGTTCTTCCGTAATGAATCGAGAGTAACATACATTCTAGGGATTCTGTTTGACCGTACCCCGTACGTTTATGCAAACCTTATGGCATAACCGTTGTGGTGGGTGGTGTGTTTTTGTTACTCGCTGCAATAAGTTTGCCTATATGGTGATGATGATGATGATGACTGTATATGAAAGGGGCCTAAGGTGATAGTGGTGGTGATTATTGTTTTAAGAGGAAGTACAACTGGGCAACCATCCTCTATTAACACTAATCAGAGGGAAAAAATCGAAGTGACTCGACACTTCGAAAAATGAAGGGGCCTAACATATATATCATCGGCTCTTACTGTCTAAAATTCCGGGCTCTGTTCATAACACTCAGTTACACTAGTCCTGCTCGGAGTTTCATTTACGCAGCGTCACTCGTACCTCAGGCATTTCCAGTCTGTCACAGCCATGAATATGACTGAGATTTCTAAGAAAGCTATACTTTCCTCTGGCCCGCATGACGAAACAGATTCAAAGATACTGCTTCCCTTAGAAACAGGACTGAAGCATATAAAATTCGTCCCTGTCTCGATTTATGTTGTAACGTTTTGGAAAACTGATTTCTTAAGTTCTGCATACGTGCGACATTTCATGACTCTACGTGAAAAATATACCACAGATAAAAGAATGAATAACTGTTCAATAAACACAAAATTTGTAAGTGCGTTGTCGAAAGTGATCATTTCTGTAGAATGAGATGTGTATAATTTTCTATCACTTGCAAAATTAAGAATTGCAACCTTTTTTTTACTAAACCATTCAAATTACAAGTAATAAATATAAATATTTAGATAAAAATAAAATATAACAACGTTCAAAAATATATTTGCAGAACGCATAAAAACGAAAGCAAAGTTCAACAAACAAAGTAAATTCAGAACATGATATTAAGTAGGAAGAGAAAACCTGTATATAATTACGTAAAAAAAGTAAAAAATAAATGAAAACGTAAGACAAACCATAAATAGAACACAATATAGAATAAAGCAAAGTAAATAATAGTATGGCGGCAAGCAGACATATTTGTTTAAGTCTTATGTACATAGAACGCAATACATAATAACAAAAATGGAAAACAAGTATTACGAGATACAGAGGTATTATTTAAACCTTCTGTACATGAGGGAAAAGTGAAATATTATAAACATATATGTAATTATAGCAAAATAATAACAGTAGCCCAATATTATTTAGGCCTTTAGTAATAAACATCCTACTTTATTTGTACTGACCTATCTACCACAATCATTCAAACTTGTGATGTATCACAAGTCGCACGAAACAGTAGACGTCTGTTAATTATAAATGGAGTTCATATCTTATTTAAACAAACATGCCCTTTCTGCTCGTTTAAATATAACGTAGACGGGCAGAGAGGAGAGAGAGAGAATAAATTCAATTTTAATATCTCTTAAAATAAATTCAACAATGGATATTTTTCATTTAGATTAACAAAGGCCCATAAGTAGACTTCAGGTTTTAGGCAATAACTGGTTAAAATACGAACTAATTTTGTTATTAGTAAAATGTAGTTATTGATGATTACAAACCTACTATCCTTTGTAAGGTTGAAAGTCACGCATTGTAAATTTACTTTATAGTCAGCACTGATGCAGCAAACTTCAAATAATTACACAAATGGGAGTACATTATGCAGAGTGTTAACACACATGTTTAAGGTCAGATTTCACACATGCTAGGAGAGTAATAATCAGTATGTTTCAGGACCCTAAAGTGAAACTTAGACGATCTTCACTAAGAAACAATGATTATGTAACTGTACTGCTCTGGGGTTGTCTTAGTTATGTAATACACGAGTTTTTATGGCGTGTTTTGTTACTTTCTAAATTAAAAATATGAATGTTTGTACATTGCCCATAGCGCTTCTAAATAACTTCAGTCACGCACAATGCTACTGTTAGTGTAATGATTCTCTCTTTTTTTATAACAATAAAAAAGTCTTTTTAGAGTCAGCCTGCAGCAATTGCATTCTGAGAGAAGGAGAAAACACTCCACCAAGAAAAATACGATCTAACCAACCGATATTGAATTCCAGATCCACAGTACAATGAGTCATCTATAACAAATTGCGTGATGCATTTGCTAAGAAAATAATATATTCTTTGAAAATTTATGGAAACGGGGAACAAAATTCTTCAGGAAGTATTATGTCATAAAAGAAAGTACACTAGTGGTACTTGCATAACGCGTGATTTTTTCGTGCATGTAGTTTATGATTTGTTCTGGGATTATCACTGGTGCAGTTTGACCTCAGGGAGTATGGCTCTTAGCACTCCGCTGAACATTATTCACATTGGGATTTGCCACGCTTTCTACGCAAAGATGTGGGTTACAATGTAATAAATTTAAAATGAGTTACATTGCATTTACTGAATACAAAACAGTCCACACCTCTTGTATGGTAATGACGTATGCTTAATCGGGAAAAGAGAAGAAACCCGAATCAATATTGCTGAGATAAGATTCATGAATAAATTCCGTATTTTTAGGCATTAACAGGTCAGAATGCAAATAAATGTAGCGACAATAACATAAATTGTAGGGGTACTGACGGGCCGTACCCCTTATGTTTATGCAAATCTCATGGCACAAGCGTTGTGCAGGGTAGTGTGCATTTGTTCCTCCCTCCAGTAAGTTTTCGTTCTAACCTATTACTGTGTGAATTCCGGGTTGTATTCATGAGACGTACAGTGGGATACACACGATAGGATCACAAGAGGAAAGAAGAAATGACGAAAGAGCTGAAGGTAGAACATGTAATAAAAGGGAAGGAATCTCAATGTACATCTAACGATGGCAACTAGAGGAAGTCGCTCTATTCAACGCCCTGCTAAAGCCTTGATCACGCGAGCTTTGAATATATGCGCGCCCAACGCACGGTGGCCATTTGTTCAAATGAACGTTACTTTACGTGCATTTGTCAGATTCAAATTTAACGTCACGGAGTTTGATTTCCTATCGTATCTCATATCGTCAGTTATGAGGAAAAGTAATCGTTTCAGAATGTTATCACCCAATTAACACAGAACGAAATATTCATGCTCATTTCTACACGCTATATTGCCGCCTCAGAGAAGGGAGCGTTACACTTTTTAATTACTTCCGTGTGTTTGCAGCCTGCTTTGATAAATTTAAGTCTTTATAAAAAAATCTGCAATGCATACAAATACAAGTATGACATGTGGGATTGTACCACAGGTGTTGCTAGCAATTATATTCAGGTAAATACCAACATAGTGTATTTTTTATAATACAGGTTCTCTAAATTCTGGACATTTAACTAAGCATATCATATTCAATCTCCTTCGACTAATAACTAATATCAGCACATGTAGAAACTATTAAGTACGACTTTGTTCTTTAATGTGCATGTCTTATAAAGTACGGTAAACGCGTATTAACACTTTGCTATACAATTAACTTTCTTCAGATCAGCCTACTTACAGGAGGGCAATCATGTGACCATACGGAGTGCGCGGACCTGGATGATGTGTGCGACGTGTGTTGGAGCTTCCGTTAACGCAATGCTCTTGTAGACAAGACCTAACAGATGGATCAAGCCCGTAACACACCACTTGGCCTTATATCTACTTGGATGATGACGATGATAGTGGAGATAACTTCATTCATGCGATTGAAACAGAAATTTCAACAACAAATGTTTGGGATGGGGATTAGAAACAAGAAAAATGAAGTGAAGTGTACGCCTGATGTGCTTATATCTCACACGTAAAAGTGATCAACTTTGAGGAACATTTATGTGTGAAATATTATCCGTGAGCCTATCATACGCAGTGGTTTATATCTGAGGTTTCAATGTAGGAAAATATGAGTGTTCGCCGTGGTTTATTTTGCAAACCGGTTTTAATCACAGCCGATTTTTCTTTTGAAAGGCGATATTTTTCTTACAATATATTTAAATTACTTGACGTATTAAAAACGGCTATGTTAAAAACAAATATTGCGTATAAAAAGGGTTGTGTAAAAGAATCCTCCTTCTAATAAGAAAAACTTTTCTTAAATCTGAAATTTTAATATTTCAGGTAATGATTTTCATAGTTTGCCAGTACATTCCTGCACTATAGGATGGTTTGTCATTGTATTTTTCCTCGTCTTCTAAATTATTGTTTTTGATCTAATTCTCTGACCTGTTGTTGCACTATATTTCATATGCCATTCTCTTTTTTATGCTCACATTGTTCTCTTGTAGATATATGTATTTATTAAGTGTATATTTACTACAGCGTTCGGACGTGATATTTAGTTGAAGGTTGATATTGTATCAAATTCCAAAGTGTAGACATATTTACACGCATAAAAGCTCGTGTGGGAATCCCCAAACAAATTACTTTCTCTGTAGGTATGAAAAAAATGTATAGCAACAACTCCACGCTAAGAAGGTGTCACTTGAAGAGAAATGTTTGAGTTATTTTCTTTCTTGTAGCGTAAAGTACAAAAAGGAAATGTTTCTGGCTTTATTCTCCTGTGAATCACTCTTCAGAACCGCATTAATGCTGAAATAGATTCCAACGATGTAATTAAAAAGTAATAAACACCACTATCACTGACTACACTTATCTGTATCTTCACACTCCACACAAATGCTACACACAATAATTTACAATCTGTAAGTATCAATATCTACGATAGCTTGCTACCTCAACAACTGGCTGTCATCACACCACTCTTTATAAAACACGATTAAACTGCCGATACAGTATCAACAACACAACACCATGCCAGTTCACTGCCGATTCGCGACCTCGTGGTATCAATACAGTTCAGCTACGATAACAATACCAACTCTGTTATATGTATATACTAACTAGGATTCTGCTTCCATACAGCATAGTATTACTACTAGAAGAATTCTTAAGCACCTGTTCTAGAATTGTTTTGAAACAAGCTTGTCACTTTGGCACATAACCTGCTACAAAATTCTAGAATATTATACAACATATCCTTGGTACATGAATATTCCAGAGCTCACTTATCACTTACCCCATACACTGGGGATTTTTCCTGAGCAACGTGGGAAACACGGACTGTTATTTACAAGTGATAAACATGATGTAAACTTAACCTAATTTCCCTTTAGTAACATACGTGTAACCAGAAATTTTCTGAACGACTTCAAATCCATCAAGGGATATTTATGACCAATAAACGTAACCTGACATACAAGAAATGAACTATATACACATGATTAAACTTAAATATTGAATTTATCCTTTATGAAAAATTGTTTTCGGTTAAACACACAACCTAACTTACGTCAGTGTTAGTTGGCCTATCAAGTAGGAACATGGAAAACAGGAATATTTATCAGCATCTTCAAAGGAACTGTTAGAAACTGAAGGAAAGTGGGCTTCTTGCGGTCTAGAGTCATGAGCCTGCCTCTTACCCAATGGCCCTGGGTTCGATTGTTGGCCAGGGCAGGGATTTCTTTTACCTGAATCTGAAGGCTGATTCGAGGTTCGCCCAGCATACTTGAGGACAAATGAAGATATATTGGCGATGACGGTAGTCTAGAAAGAATAAGGGCAGAGAGGATTTGTTGCGCTGAACACGCGTCAAACTGCGATAAAGTCCAGTTCTTTATTGGTAAGAATTCCTTAAGTCCGTATATGTTACAGTAATTGCCTTATAGGTTCCATTCGATATGCTTTACTCTGTCAGTCGTGTAATTATTTCTTGAACTCCTATGTCAGTTCGTCCTTTCAACCAGAGGAAATGTATATTTATTAAATTGTTTCCATTGCATTGCATGCCATTTGCAAGATACCAAAAAAGTACTGATTACATTTTACGTTCTACTGATAATACTGTATAACGCTTCTTGTATCTATAAGAATGAATATTCCATGTATATGTTATGGAAGTTTGAAGATGAATATTCATTTTTGTAGTATTTATAGCGTATACCTCATTTACCTGCAATGAATCCACATGAACTTTTGATAAGAGAAATATACCATTTTTACTTGGTTGTCTGAAATTCTGAACGTCATTTCAGATATTGTAATAAATGTTTTATAAGTATTCAGAGCTGTGTTCAAGTACTATTTTTTGCTGCTAACCTTAGAAAATTTGAATTTTACTAAATTTAATCTGGCGGAAAGCACCGCCTGTTAGAACGACGTATGCAATTCTCCCTACAGCACAGTTTAGCTGGTCGTAGGATTCTTACGACAGGATGAAAATAAATGTAAACTATTCTATTAGCGTTTCGAAATTATCAAATTATGACATCTGAGAAGTTCGACTCAATTTCGGGCAAGTGATTATAAGGACCAGGTGGTTCTGACCCAGTAACGTGCCCTATCTCACTTTCTCCAGAGCTACTGTAATGAGTGTGTGTGTAACCAGACCCATTAGCATTCATCTCCGACATGAACACACTTCATGCCAAACGACTTCCGTCACGTCACGGTAAAACCAATTTCAGATCCGGGGCGTGTTCTACTCTCATTCTGTAATCGATATTACGGAATACCTGGATAAGAGCCAGGGAAACCTTATTTAATTTGCTTCGTGAATTTTTTAATGGTATTGATTTGAATACTCGTACCTTTATTTACATTCCATGCTAATCCTAATACTCCATGAAGCAATTTTAGTCGCTTTACCACTATATTTTACCGTTTCAGGTCCAATTTCTTCTAGCTTATTTATAGTCCTTTCCACTTATCAAAGCGAAATTTCACTGCCATTTCCTCTCCGTGAACTTCATCGTTCTCAAAAGAAAGATTTCCTTTTACATTAAGAAGATTTAAATATATTCCATCAACCTGCCTAGTGATTTCCTGGTAGCTAGAAGGAGTTCATATGATTTACCCAAACCACTATTCACTTCGCCTTTCCCTATCTTTCTAGGATTCATTGGTACAATCCAGAAAGTTTTTCCCTGCCGATTGACACGGCCTTTTTTAGTTATTATTAGATTGTGGATTTGTAGGCTCTTTGGGTTAGAATGCAAACTTACTGAATCGCGTAGCAAGTTTTATGTACCCCGCTCTACTATTGTGTAGGGAGAGCTGCATAAAATGTAGGGGTTCTAATGGGCCGTACCCCTTATGTTTATGCTAATCTTAGAACATTCCCATTGAGTGGGCTAGTCGATATTTCCTACTCACTTAAATCAGATACATTGTAACCTAGTACCTGAAAATTTGGTCTTTAATTATTACCGAAATCATTTCAGGATTTCTTCTTGGAATCTACAGTGATTTCTTTCGCTCAATTTCTGTAATCTGCATACAATTCCCTATCTATATCGGTTTTTGTTTGGAGACAGGTTTATGCGCCTTCTTTCTTTTTTTACGTTCATAAGCTGTGCTGAGTTCATCACATCGCCAAGGTATTCCCCTGTTCCCATCTTCCTAGGCATTCCCTTGACTTGTTGATTATTCGAAGCTTTATGAATGGGCGATAGGGCGGTTAGAGGCACCCAGCTGGGAGCTTGCATTCTTGGGGTAGTGGGTTCGAACCCCCACTGTCGTTAGCCCTGAAGATGGTTTTCCGTGTTCCCATTTTCACACCAGGCAAATGCTGGGGCTGTACGTTAATTAATACTACCGCCGATTCCTTGCTCATCGTCACCCTAAGACTTATCTGTATCGGTGGGGCGTAAAGCCAATTGTGTAAAAATCAAGCAATTGATCACCATTGATTTGAATTTAGTGCTGTCATCCAGGTGGCAAATTCCGTAACAGTTCTTTACCTACTCTGATCTTAAATGATTTCAAAGAAGTTGGAAGTTTATCGATTGATAAATTGATAGATTATTCAGATCCTTAATTTCTCCTATAAGTTAGTAATTACCGCGCGAGCTGGCCGTGGGGTTAGAGGCGCGTGACTGTGAGCTTACATCCGAGAGATAGTGGGTTCGAATCCCATTGCCGGCAGCTCTGAAGATGGTTTTCTGTGGTTTTCCATTTTCACACCATAATTAAGGACATGGCCGCTTCCTTCCAACTTCTAGGCTTTTCCTATCTGTGTCGGTGCGACGTAAAGCCACTAGAATTCCAGCTTTATTTTATGATATTTTTCTACTCTTGGAAATCCCAATCAAGCGTATTCGTCTACTAATATCATTCCAAGCCATCTCATCACTGACAGCTCAAAAATCATTACGCCTAGTCGAGCAGCTCGTCTCCTTAATTCCAAGTCATATAAAACTAAACGTTTCCTTTCCTCCTCCCTTTTAGGGTGGGTCATGGCTGAAATTTTGAACTTCGACAATTTACCACTTATCAAAAATAAATTTCAAACGCAAGAACATATTAATGAGTTATTGACAACACAATGTTTTGGAAACTGAACCACCCAGCACTGTTTTCAATTTTAGGCTAATTTTTTGTCACGCATATCAAAAATACTCATATTTAAGATCAACCGCGGGTTTTACAGTCAGATATAAACTATTGGAGATACAATTTTTAAATTTTTCATCATTTATAGAATAGGGAAAAATCTAGTTTCGTGCTGTTTTAGGACCAAAAATATCAAGGTAATATTCAAAATCGCCTCTGTGGTGTAGTGGTTAGTGTGATCAGCTGCCACCCCCGGAGGCCCGAGTTCGATTCCCGGCTCTGCCACGAAATTTGAAAAGTGATACGAGGGCTGGAACGGGGTTCACTCAGCCTCAGGAGGTCAACTGAATAGAAGTGAGTTCTTTTCCCACCTCACCCATCCTTGAAGTGTTTTTCCATGGTTTCTCACTTCTCCTCCAGGCAAATGGCAGGATGGTACCTAAATCAAGGCCACGGCTGCTTCCTTCCCTCTTCCTTGTCTATCCCTTCCAATCTTGCCACCCCGCTCAAGGTCCCTGTTCAGCATAGCAGGTGAGGCCGCCTGAGAGAGGTACTGGTCATCCTTCCGAGTTGTATCCCCTGACCCAGAGTCTGAAGCTCCAGGACAATGCCCTTGAGGCGGTAGAGGTGGGATCCCTGGATGAGTCCGAGGGGAAAAACCGATCCTAGAGGGTAAACAGATAAACGAGAAGTAGAAGACGAAGAAGATATTCAAATGATATTAAAACGCACATATTTATTCTCTGAAAATTTCAGGTAAATCCAATAAGAACTCTATCGTAAGAAGCATTTTATACATGGCAAAGATCTGAAAAAGTTTTAAGGTAGAACAAACCAATTGAAAGGTTTAAGATCCATACTTGCTTTAAAATTGCCCTGGACTGTAAATTACTCCCTCAGCTGTCTTTCTCCTCTCAACTACAGGGTAAATATATTCCAGCTGTATTTATGAAATGGTAGTCCGAAAAGACTTTAAAGATAATTTTGTCTGACAGAGTGAGAGAAAGGATTGTGAGCCTGCTCAATTTACACCGCACCGCTACCTTTTAAATCCGCTATTTATGCATGGGTGTGCCAACCTCGTTTGGGTCAAATGAATAGCATACCATGATTGAGTTTAATTTTCGGTGCAACAAGCCCAGTTTTGACATCTGTGACGTTTTACCGCGGTTAAAAGTTAACTGGTCGTGAACGAGCGGTTAAACAGTTAACCGAAGCTGTAAGGCCTACGCACGCTACAAAACCTCACGAGTAAGTTGTATATTACGTGCATCAAAAATTTTGTGATCCGATTTTAAAATTTACCGGTCGTGACTGAGTGATATAAATTCACATTGTGTGCATCCGAAGTGTCCTGATCTTATCCTTAAAATGAATTTGGCACCACACATCTTATATATTTGTCGACCTTGTTAGAGTTAATAGACGACCGATTCGAGTTCCCTACTCGTAGAAAGAGTCCTCTTTTGCCAAGAAGTCATCAGAGTCAGTGCGCATTTCAGCCTCAAATGCACTAACATTTGGCGCTCTCGTTTTCTCCTCCTTTTTCATATCGGCTGATGCTGCTGTCCTAACGCAGGGCTTCTCAGGGTACATGCACCGGTGCATTGCGCTGCGCAAGGTGCAAAAGACGACTGCGCCAGGTTGATCAGATTGCCGACCCCCACTCCTCGATTTTGAGCAATAGCGCTGGCTCTCTCTTCTTCCCTTACGTCTCTCCCACTTCCTCTCTTCATCTTTAACACTCCTTCATCCGAGCAGAGTTCAGCCGAGCTTAGCCGAATTGCCCCGAGACAAAACGCTGGTCCGACCGAGACGAGTCGGCTGGATGCACGGTGCACAGAACCTCTGCGCCTCGGTTTGCACGCGTGAGATTTTGGGCGTTTGAGAGATGTAATCGTAGAAATAAGGGACTGTATTAGACGGTATGATTAAGATGATTACAATGATTCGGACAAGGAGAAAAGATTACAAAACATTTTTATACAAGTGTAAAATAATCGACATATTTCGTTCTAGAAATAAAAAGACAGCTGTCGGTTCCAGACAAAACGTATACAATTGAATAAATTAGAGGCACGCGACTGTCAAAAATATCACCGCCTTCTGGATAAATTGAAGGCAAGAAGTGACTGTCGTGCTCATCACTGCCTTCTGAATGCTACTTTGAATTCCTTCCCAAGGAAATAAAGGCGAGAAAAAGAGCATCAAGAAACCGTGGTTTCCAAACGAAGGATTAGCAACGGTGCAACAGCTTAATGATAATACCACGGGAGTTTTTCCACGGTTTTGTAACGCCTGATTTTTACCAAGAATGGTGGACCCGCCCATAAGTCATAGAAAACAACAAGTTTATTTTCTTCCTCCCTTTAACCTGTTTCTCATTTTGTGAGTAGGCCCAATGTATCCTAAATTTCTTGATTCCCTGATGGGAATCGACCTCACCCCCTTCCTGGTGAAATGAGACTACATTTTCTAGGGGGCCCATGTTACGCTAAGTATTATCCAAGGGGAATCCCCTCTTGAAGGCTTACAGCACGAAGTTAAAGCATTATAATTGAATTATAGCGTGACGTCTGGCTTGTCAGTGTTTATGAACAACTCCTATGCTAACCTCAATGCATTTCCTTTCACACGGTTCGTTTCGGAAGTAGCCGTGCGGCGAACCTCACTGCGTAGTCTAAATACGGAGCGAGATTTTTGACAGACGTATAATTGCAGTATCAAGGAAGATATATGATCTACTTTATCGACATTGCTTGAAGCTGCAGGCATAAGGAGAAGAAAGCGGAGTTCGCTTTCGCCTCACTCTCTTGTGTATGTATGTGTAGCCTATCCCATGCAGGCTTTCTCGCGGTCAGCAAACGGCAGGAGAGGAAGGGGGCCTTGACAATGATGATACAGAACAGGTTCCACAGCCTCATAAAACAGGACTGTGTGCGAGCGTACGCAAACAGCCCTGCCTGTGAGACTTCCTCCACAACTTCGTTGTTAAAAAAAGAAGTCGTGTATTCGTAATTACTATTCATATCAAGATACCGCGTACACAAAAGAGCTGGATAATTTAAAAAGAGCACTGCAGAAAACTTTCTAGCAAATAAAAGCTTAAAATGTAATGCTTTCTTCTCAGTGTTTGAATTGTCTGGCTCCATGGCTAAATAGTTAGCGTGCTAACCTTTGGTGGCAGGGATCCCGGGTTCGATTCCCGGCAGGGTCGGGAATTTTAACAATAATTGGTTATTTCTCCTGGCAAGGGGACTGGGTGTATGTGTCGTCTTCATCATCATTTCACCCTCATCACAACGCGCAGGTCGCCTACGAGAGTCTATTCAAAACACCTGCACCTGGCGAGCCGAAGTCCTCGGACACACCCCGGCACTGGAAGCCATACGCCATTTCATTTCATTGTTTGGATTTCTTGTAGTCTGGCAAACGAATATCAGTGATAGTAATAATCACTGGCGTACCGAGCTCGATAGCTGCAGTCGCTTAAGTGCGGCCAGTATCCAGTAATCGGGAGATAGTGGGTTCGAGCCCCACTGTCGGCAGCCCTGATGATGGTTTTCCGTGGTTTCCCATTTTCACACCAGGCAAATGCCGGGGCTGTACCTTAATTAAGGCCACGGCCGCTTCCTTCCACTTCCTAGACCTTTCCTATCCCATCGTCGCCATAAGACCTACCTGTGTCGGTGCGACGTAAAGCAAATAACTAAAAAAAAAAAAAAAAAAATCACTGGCGTGCACTGAACCCCAGCTACCGCAGCTCTGCTGGGGATCAAGAATTTTGTATTTACATTTTCTTAATATTTTTTAGAACGTTTCATTATCAAGTTAAAGGATGCAAACAGCTAAATCAGAGCAAGAACAGCTGTCTCGATAACTTGTTCGCTTTACCGCTGTTCGTTTCTCTCCAGCGAGTTGGGTTTCTTTACCGGCGCGAAAGAGAACTACCCTAGTGAAATTCAAGTTGCTTGGTTGACTCATAAGGTTCATGGCTCCTCCTTTTAGAGTCGCGGGGTGAGAGCTGTTGACCTCGCTCGCGATTCACAGCGTCTTACGGCGGGGAAGCAGCTAGCTAGGGTACATGGTAGTTGTTATAGTTAACACTGGAAGTGTTCAGCGCCACACATCAGAGGCTACAAGAATAAACAGTATAGCCAGTTACAAGTACCCTCGCTAATAGAAATAGCCATTTCATGAAATCAATTGTAATAAAAGTATTTATTTTACTTTTGGATTTCAGCATGAATGAAGTTTTTGTAGTGATTCATTGATGGCAAGCAAAGAGTATCTTTTTGTATGCACATGGAAAAATAGTTGTTATTCGCACACTTTTTAGTGATTGATTTTTGTACAGGAGTGAGGAGTAAGGAGGGAGCTCTTCCGGTTCCGGTAATACTGCCAACTGAATGGAAATGAAATCTGAATTGAATCGATAATATGATCGATCGATATGAATTGTCTAAACCTTTTATTATCTTAAGCCAACAGCTGTGTCACACGCACATTATATATCATTCCTCGATGCGAACCCTGTTCCTAGCATGAATTCTATAATTTGACTTTGCTGTGTAAACAGCATCAGCACTAGTACGTAAAGTGTACGCTAGATGTCGCACAGCGATGCATAAACGATTCATAGTTTGTGTTTCAAAAGTTGCCAATACGCCGTAGGTAACGTTAGCGTAGTTGGTAAAGACGAGGCTCAGAGGTTGTCACCCTAACATCAAAAACTTTTCGTTCCATACGGGAATTTGCGTGACACGTCCACAGCTCGATCATATTTACAGGTGATTAATGATTTTGTCCTCTTCATACTTTTCTTATTTACCTTCGAGCGTTATTGTTCCGGCTTCCATTTTGAACTAAGTGCAAGATTTTTTCGTGTGTGAACTGTGAATACCTAGACTGATTTCCTGGACATCAGTTTTAAATCCCTCCATTACTATGTGAAAACTTCACTTATCTTATGCTTTCTCGACTCTATCTTGCGTGTGATTTATTTTATTATTCGCATAGTGGCTGGACAACTGTAAAAGAGTCCATAAGTATCAAGAAAGAAGAAAAAAGAAGAGGCTGAGAGGGTTTACGTGTGAGGTGGGAGGTTCGGGTCGTGGGCGAAGATTCCATATTGTCCGGCTCAATGGCTGGTTAGCGTGCTGGCCTATGGTTCAAGGAGCCCCGGGTTCGATTCCCGGCCTGCTCGGGGATTTCAACCTTAGTTGGGTGTATGTGTGTGTCGTCCTTAAACGGAAAATGAAACGAAAATACGGAAAAAATGAGAAAAATAAGAAAATATCAGTAAAAATAAAAGTCTAAAACGTATTTAAAAATACGAATCTCGAAGATAACCGAGGTCGACCGATTCAGCACTAGGGCGTCCATGAATCACAAAAGGGTGCGCGTACTATAGGTTGCCTAGCATGAACACGGAGCTAAGCGCGAAGTAAAATAATATTGTATTTGGTTGCTCTGTAAGAGTTAGTTTTCCTCTATTGGTGGTATATTATGAATTTTTTTTAGCGTTTGTCTTGGATTATGCGTGAAGTTTTCGTGACCTCTGTGGCATTCTTTGTGAATATAAAAGTGGTATACGACGTGAGGAATAGAAACCATTACTGTGTCGATCAGTAAGCGAGTCAAACTGTAAAACTTAGGCGACGGTGAAATACCTGTTAAATTTTGCTCATATAATTTGGGTTAGGCTCAAGTTAAAGAACACCAAGTTAGTCCCAGTATGTTTCTTTGGAAACCATTACTGCACTATTGCGAAGTGCCAATGGGTCAAACTCGGAGTATATTGTTTTTAAATCTGCTGTAGCTTAAACTCTGATGGTGCCAGTTTGGAAATATGTGCGAGTATGTGATTGAAAATATTCTTATTCAGGTGAGTTATAATAAATAATTTGTTTAATATTATTTATTTATTTATTTATTTATTTATTTATTTATTTATTTATTTATTTATTTATGTATTTATTTATTTATTTATTTATTTATTTATTTATTTATTTATTTATTTATTTTGGCTTGTTATATTTCCATTTAGTGAGTTTATAAGTAATGCTGACCTTAGAGAGAGAGGTGGGGCTGCTCTTAAAAAAAATTGCAGCTGAGGTAACGAATGTACTCACTGCACGCCACTGATAATAATGAACATGTTGTTTTAAAGGAGAGGTACAGTTTAACTGGTCAAGCAATTGCAACTTCCTAAGTGTACTTTCGACGGGAATATTTCTATATATGATTAATAAAAATGGGACAGTGTTTGTTTTGCATAGACTGGAAAACTACTGGAGTGATTGAACGGAAATTTGGTAAAGATATACAGAAGTGTGAAAAATTTATTACCGGGCGAGTTGGCCGTGCGGTTAGGGGCGCGCAGCTGTGAGCTTACATCCTAGAGATAGTGGGTTCGAACCCCATTGTCGGCAGCCCTAAAAATGGTTATCCGTGGTTTCCCATTTTCACACTAGGCAAGTCCTGGGGCCACTTCCTTCCCACTTTCCCCATCCCATCGTCACCATAAAACCTATCTGTATTGCTATGACGTTAAACAACTTGTGAAAATAAAATAGACTCAACGCTAATATTCGATCATTTCCATTGTGACACCTGTATCAGTATTAAATTGCAATGTTGAGGATTTTTAATTCCTCTTTTGAGTGTAAATGGATAAAATGGAGTTATATGAAGTGGTTCTGTGATTAGAAAAATCACGGAAATGGAACCAGCCTTTCGGTGATTAGGCCGCGTGCGTTTGCAGAGTTTCGCCCAGACGTGCCATTTGGGCGCATCAGTGGGATTAGCACGCCCCTCCAAGGTTCTGTTTAGCAGTGGTAGTGGTCTCGCTGTATTAACAAATAGGGACTGCTAACCTGATAAAGGCGAAAGGAATTCTCCGTTTTCAAAAATATTTACTGACCATGGAGATATTTTCCTTTACTTGAGCATTGGTATAACTCAATGCGCTTTGTACAACTTACAATCCAAACTTTGGAAACTGATGTTGTAGGATTAGCAAGAGACCAAACAGAAATGTTTAATCTCAACATAATATTTTAAAAATACGAATAATTCAGTATTCAGTGGACTTAATATTTGACTGAAAGATAGGGAATTGCATGGCAAAAATTAGAAAGACAAACGAGGGGAAAACTAAAAATATGGCAACTTTATCTTTTATATTCTCCTTTGAATCTCAAAATTTTCACACCTCTTAAGTTGGAATCCTGAGTCACTCAAGGGATAATTTTAATTTTAACATATTTCACCTTTTCGAACTAATGGGGGATTTTACATTGGTGTATAAGAAGTGTTGCAAACATTACTTGCATATAAGAACATAATCTGTAGAACATATCTGAGATAAATACTTACATCATGTAAATATTAACCATAGGAACTAGACGACACATTTTTCCAGTTACTCTACAAGTTGAGCAATTTTATTATTTGTAGAATTTAACACAAATTTAACAGTTTACGATATTATACAACTAAACAAAAAAAACATGGCACAACAGTCCTGAAGGGCCATGGCCTACAAAGCGAAGGCTGCTCAGACCGAAGGACTGCACATTATGAGTTATCGTGTGGTCAGCATGACGGATTCTCTTAGCCGTTATTCTTGGCTTTCTAGACCGGGGCTGTCATCTCACCCTCAGATAGCTGGTCAGTTGAAATCACGTAGGCTGATTCGACCTCGAACTAGCCCTCCGATTCAGGGAAAAGTCCCTGGCCTGGCTGGGAATCGAACTCGGGGCTTCCGAGTAAGAGGCAGGCACGCTACTCCTATAGCGCGGGCCTGGCAAACAGTGTCTTATAGTTGGGCGTAATAGCAGGCTCTGTGGCCTGCCAATAACATTATGGTTAAAAAGAGGAGAATTAAATTTTTTGGTCACATAATGAGGATGGATAGTAGCAGAATGACAAAACGAGCGCGTTTAACCATAATTATAAGCGTAAGAATGGCAAACAGTGGATCCAAAAGGTAAAAAATATCTGTCAGAGATTGGAATAACAGACGATGTAATACAAGACAGAACAACTTTTAGAAAATCGATATAAAATTTCAGTGGTTTCCAGAAGGAGGAGGAGAAGGAGAAAGATAATCATAACATCTGGACACAAGAGAGAAAGAAACAGCGAAGTGAAAGACCCCCTGCGGGTGGGGGACGCAGACGACGAATGCACCCACGGTATCCCCTGCCTGTCGTAAGAGGCGATGAAAAGGTGCGACCAATGGTTTGTATGAGAAGCATGAAACTAC
Source organism: Anabrus simplex (assembly GCF_040414725.1). NCBI lineage: Eukaryota > Metazoa > Arthropoda > Insecta > Orthoptera > Tettigoniidae > Anabrus > Anabrus simplex. Next base: position 45,236,437 of record NC_090276.1, on the reverse strand, counting down.
TTGTATCGAGCTCGATGGCTATAGTCGCTTAAGTGCGGCCAGTATCCAGTATTCGGGAGATAGTAGGTTCGAACCCCACTGTAGCTTCCCGCTCCTAGCCCTTTCCTGTTCCATCGTCGCCATAAGACATATCTGTGTCGGTGCGACGTAAAGCAATTAGCAAAAAAATAAAAGAAACTACTTGTGATTAGTACCATCACGCGGGGAACAACATGAGTCACTTATACTTGCGAGTAGTACCGCTATTTTAGGCATACAATAGGTTTGTGATTAGTAGCAGCAGAGCGTGGTTCACTGTGGGTTTACAGTACCTGTGATTAGTACCACTATATGAGGAACACCACGGGAATTACGTCGTCCGTGATTAGTACACCTAGGTGAGGAAGACCATGGCTTTGCGTTGGCTATGAATGGCACCATTATCTGAGAAACACCATACGTCTGCGCTACATGTGCGACGTACAATACTTGTGAGTAGTACCATAATGTGTGGAACACCGTGAGTCTACGCTACTCTTGATTAGTACCGCAACGTGACAAATACCATGGTTCTACTTTACTAGCGATAAGTACAATTATGAGGGGCCTTTGACCTGGATTTTGACCCCTTTAGGGTACGAACATGCCGAGTGGATTACTCCTCACTCAGTGCTCATAGCAGTGCTCTACACTCATCATTCAAAGGCGCACATACCGGGTAGAAGACCCTCGCTCTTTCTTCATTAATAAGGAAAAGTTTTCCATCCAGTTATGATTGTGCAGCATTCACGAGAAGATAGGGTTGTGTTCTTTAAATGTAATTTTGTTTCGTGAAAATGTTCATACTCCTCTGTATACATAATAGTACTGGGCGAGTTGACCGTGCGGTTAGGAGCGCGCAGCTGTGAGCTTGCATCCGGGAGATAGTGGGTTCGAATCCCACTGTCGGCAGCCCTGAAGATGGTTTTCCGCGGTTTCCCATTTTCACATCAGGCAAATGCTGGGGCTGTTCCTTAATTAAGGCCACGGGCGCTTCCTTCCCATTCCTAGGCCTCCCCTATCCCATCGCCGCCATAAGACCTATCTGTGTCGGTGCGACGTAAAGCAAAATAGCATACATAATAGTTAAGTATAGTAGCAAGAGTGATGATGAACATAGCAATGATAGCACGCAAACTGTACTTGATTTCAAGTTCTGACAGAAGATACAGCGCACATCCAATTAATTAGAGAAGGCAGAGATTGGGTGAATTCCATCATTTATACCAAGAAGTGAAGAAAGACCCACAGAAATGTCACGACTATTGAAGAATGTCAATGCAGACATTTCAGTATACGACTCCTTGGCTGAATGGCCAACGTTGATCCCTTCGGTTCAGTGAATCCTGGGTTCGATTCCCGGCCGGGTCGGAGATTTTATTGGCGACATTAATTCTTCTGGCTCGGGGACTGGTTATTTGCGTTTGTTCCAACACTCTCCTCTTCATACTCAGACAACACACCATACTACAAACTACCACCGAAACACGCAATAGTAATTACATCCCTCCACATAAGGTTGACGTCAGGAAAGGCATCCATCCGTAAAACAGCGTCAGTCAACATGTGTGATACGGTTCGCATCCGCGGCCCCACAAGGCGGTAGAAAAAGAAGAAGAAGAATGCAGACATTTCAATATTTGCTGAAGGGAATTGAAGGCAATATGAAACCATGGAAGTACAGCAGCTATCATGTCAGTCATATTTGCATTGAAGAAGAACTGGTCATTTCAATAACGTAAGCAGTAGTAATATAATATTATTCTCCACTTCAATAAAGCAATCTGTACTTCATCGAAAGATTAAATTTACCGAGTATAAAGATAATATTCAACATGGATATTTTACCTTCAGTGAACGCAGACCGATAATATTATGAGTAGGCGGCTGTGGCCTTGAGCCAACCTATCACAGAACAGCGCTCAAGAAGCACATCGCTCCAAAATCAAACCGATTTGATTCTTGAGGGAGGAGCGGAGAGAAGACGGATGAGTGAACGCTACTATTGAAATGTATGGGTTTGTCTTGCATCTCTCAGCTTCCTGTGTGAAGACACAGGAGTGATGAGCGCTGAGCGAGGAGTAATCCACTCGGCATGTTCGTACCCTAGAAAACAAGCATCATCGATTCAGGATTGTGCTTTAGAAGCAGTCCCTTGCTCAGTAATATATATATATATATATATATATATATATATATATATATATATATATATTTGCAAGTTGCTTTACGTCGTACCGTCACAGATAGGTCTTGTGGCGACGAGCGACAGGAAAGAGCTAGGAGTGGGAAGGAAGCGGCCGTGGCCTTAATTACGGTACAGTCTCAGCATTTGCCTGGTGTGAAAATGGGAAACTACGGAAAACCATCTTCAAATATTATTGTTAATGATAGTTTCTGGGTCGGATCCACTGGTTGTTTTAAATCCATATCCATCCATTTATTCTTCATTACATTTTTTATTATGGTCAGTAGATGATTTTGAACTTTTAAATTGTCATTACATTTCGTACCTCTAGCGGCCAATGACCTAGATGTTAGGTCCCTTTAAACAACAAGCATCATCATCAGCAGCAGTAGCAAAGTGAAAGGAAGTCAAGAAATGAAGGATCAAGATGAATGCAGTGTTACTTTGCGTAGCCCGTCGATGGCCAAAATCGAAAAAAATAAGAACGGATAAACCCTAACGAAAAATAAAGTGCACTAGGTGGCCTTGAAATTAAATTTTCAACAAGAAACGTCATATACAGGGTGATTAAAAAGTCTATTAACATTTGGGGAGGCAATACCTCACAGAATATTGGAGGTAGAGAGGTAATAATTCACACACATAATTGGTATGACATGGGGTTTTATTGGTCCTCGGTCCAAACACGTTTCTATACGTACTGCTGTGATGATTGCGTACGGACAGTAAGGATCGTATTGATGACCTTGAATGTGTTCTACCCATGGAGTAGAGGTAGTTGAAATCTATTCTGAGGTAATCTGGTTTACTTGCTTGCAGTATTTTATGCAGAAGAGAAACATCATGGTACTTACGTCTATCAACTGACGTAATAACAGATCATGGAGGAATGGGCTGTTGTTGGAGTGGAACGTTTAGATTGAACAGAATGCTGGAATTATGCACCCGTTGAAGTTTAGAACCAAGTGAACAACTTAGGTTATTGTTGATTACATCGGCGTAATCAAACAGCAGCTTAACATATAGGCTAATTACTAAAGCCCGGATTTTCATGCCGTAACAGGTTAGATTGCAAACTAAATTTGGTTAATAGGAAGTGTCGGCCACCCGCTCTTCCATAATGTAGCAGGAGTAACATAAATTATAGGAGTTCTCATGGGCTGTACCCCTAATGTTTATGCAAACCCCATAGCATAATCGTTGTGAAGGTAAACTATAATTGCTGCTCGCTTCAGAAACTTTGCATTCTAACCTATTAATGCATAAAAATCCGGGCTCTACTAATTACTATCACGCTATATTTTAAGGGGCATGCAGTGATAGAGAATGTGAAGCAAATCAGAGGGAAACCTAAGTCTGCGGCCCTCAAAAGAAAAAATTAATACGCTGTTTGAACAGTTAGTCCTTTTGAACAATGGAGCACTCCAAGTGTCGGAAAATTCGATTTCTCAGAAAAAGGTTTGTATGAATTATCTTCATCTCTAACTGTTATCGAGAAAATAATGTTTCTCTGTGCTTCAGCCAATGTTTTATCCTTGGTATCTTTCAAATAAAAACTACTTGATGGGCCGTGCTCATATTTGGCAAGCATACATCTAGAACCTTTGGTTAACACACAAGCTATCTACTACCATATGCATGGAAATACACTGTTAACCATTCATAGGAAAATGTACGCCTGGGACCCTTAAAAGTGAATACCTTGCTTGAACGTCTAATCCTATTAAATAATGGAGTCAGTGAGTGCACATTTTTACTGGCAGTAGGCAAGAGGGCCTGGCTTTATAATGAAAACTCCCCAATCCGGACTTCATTTGAGGAATGCCGAATCACGCTCCCGCAGTTGCGTTTCTCGGGTAACGCTAAGAACCATGTAGTTCACTCACTAGCTGTACACTACTTCATCTAGAATTTTGTACACAGTGTAGAATTACGTAGCGAAGCACGCGTTCATCAGCTAGTTATCAAAATTTCTTGTGTGCTCTGTCTGATGAACTGACGCTCATCTTCGCTACCTCGCAGTACTGTTGAAGTGATGGTTCTAACGTAGACTTACGTTACTCACTAATGGGTACATGGAAAGAAAATGTTAAGACGCTTTTTGAGTTTGGGTAGAGCCGATAGTATTTAACGTACGAATATGTTTAATGCCTCAATTGACAGAAAAAGGAGTTGACTACCTGTTGCAAAAAAAAGTTGAAAATCTGGAACTTCGTTCTCATGAAATAGAGCTTCAAAGTAAGGCAAAATGTGTGCTAAATATGTGTAATATCTTTGAAAAATGACTTTTAAAAATTGTACGAAGTGTGCGATTTGCAAATACTGTTGCTGAAGGAAAATACGCGCCACCATTGCTGTTGACTCGCGCGCTCGATTGAAGGTTAGTTATCGTTGTGAATTCATTATAGTCAGTTGTATAGAATAACAAATTTAATAATACGAAAGAAGGATTTGATTAGGATTTGGCGAAAACTTGTAAACGTAAGAGTTGGAACGAGAAAATTGAATGATGCAGAAATAAAAGAAACTAGGGGGCCCATGCGATGAATCTCGCATGTTCACGAAAGTATGTGGTGGAGTAGCCTTACTTACCACTTACTGCAATCTTTGATTTTTTAACATTTATGGTATACATTTGATCGGAAGCAAATGCAAATGTATTATTATACTGACGAATGTACCGGAAGTAATTTTTGGTTTTACTATCATTATTTTCTTAGGTGATAATTACAGCATAGTATAATGACATGAAACAGGCTTCCCAGCGGCCAAAATGTGAAGTGAACAGTAATGATGGCGCGTATTTTCTTACAGCAACAGTATTTGCAAAACGCACACTTCGTACAATTTTTAAACTCATTTTTAAAAGGAATTATCGATATTTATGAAATAAGAGTGCAATTTGTCACTGCTAATGTCTATTCTCTATCGTTTGAATGCTCATTTGTCACTATCGGATACTTGTGAGCGCCGCAAAAGCGATGTATACTACTGAAATAATATATATGATGAATCGGAGAGAGCGTGATAGGCGTTGTTATGAGAAACTGAAACAGCGAAAACCATTTAATAAGTAAGTCTACAAAGCCCTCACAACCCTGCAGCCGATACAATACTGACAACCGAGTGACTTCGCCGTGCGGTTATGGGCGCGCGGCTGTGAGCTTGCATCTGGGAGATAGTGAGTTCGAACGCCACTGTTGGCAGCCCTTAAGATCGTTTTCCATGATTTCCCATTTTCACACCAGGCAAATACTGGTACTGTACCTTAAATAAGGCCACGATCGCTTCCTTCCCACTCCTATCCCTTTCCTATCCCATCGTCGGTGCGACGTAAAGCAAATTGTACAAGAAAACAATAGTGACAGCCTATCGCGAACTATTTTTATACACTTTTTCGAATTGTACAAAAGAAATTGTTCACATTACATTGAGATTGCAGAACGCTAACACTGAGAATAAGCTCCACAACTTGTCAGTAACAGGTGTTTTTACCTTGCGTTTTGGTGGCTCTGGCAATGTTTGCAGATGTATAATATTTCATGGCCTCCACAATCAAGCGGTATCATTCCCGCCGTAACTAAGAACAGGTTCTCTATCTGGATATCTGGAAGTTATAAAGTAATTTAACTTTGTTTTCTGTCTGTTTTAAGTCACAACGCCACAGAGAGGTCTTATGGCGATAATGGGACGGGACAGGACTAGAAATCGGAAGGAAGTGTGATGCCTTCAACGGCTACTCTTCGATGGTGCAATCAATAACTTGTCATTGCCACTCGCATACTCCGTTCAGATTGTTCCAGATCAGCCCTAGACCATTTGCCACTTCCAGAGGATTTCCTAAATACTCTTGTTAATGACTTTCTCCTTCTTGCCGGCATCTGGAAATTACTTAAAAATAGCCAGCGCACATGCACTGAACTTTGTTTGAAGTTTCTGAGTGTGGCTGATATCACTAAGCTGAAAAACAAAAAACAAGTATTTGATATCTCCCCTTCACCCAAACACCGTACGAGGTCTTCTAGATCTACAGTACTGTAGATCGCGTTTGACAATTTATGCAGTATGTTTAGCCTTCTCCGCCAGTACCTTTTTATCCTTTCTCCTACTTCCTTCTTCTGCTATCTTTTCTCAGTAGTGTCTCCCCAGTCAACCACGTTGCTTTACGACGAGGCGTCAAAATCGATTTCATTTCTTTTTTTTTCTTTTTTTTTTTTTGCAATTGGCTTTACATTGCACAAACACAGATAGGTCTTATGGCGACGAAGGGACAGGAAAGGCCTAGGATTGAGAATGAAGCGGCCGTAGCCTTAATTAAAGTACAGCCCCAGCATTAGCCAGGTGTGAAAATGGGAAACCACGGAAAACATATTTAGGGCTGCCGACTTAGGGGTTCGAATGCACTATCTCCCGGATGCAAGCTCACAGGCGCGCGCCGCTAACCGCACGGCCAATTCGCCCGGTTAAATCGATTTCTGTCTATGATATAATCTTCCGGAACCCCATCTTCGTCAAGTCCAACCTCCCTACTCGAAACTATTTAAGTTCCGTCTTCCTCCTCCTGAAGAATTCAAATATTCTCTTCGTTAGTCTGTTATTGTCCATCCTCAACAAGGGCTCATCCTCAGTTCAGCCACTCCTTGTGTTCTTTGATACAATTATTCTTCACATTCTTCTCCTTCATCTCTTCTTCTTATTGTTATTATTATTATTAGCATCATCATCAGCAGCAGTAGCAAAGTGAAAGGAAGTCAAGAAATGAAGGATCAAGATGAATGCAGTGTTACTTTGCGTAGCCCGTCGATGGCCAAAATCGAAAAAAATAAGAACGGATAAACCCTAACGAAAAATAAAGTGCACTAGGTGGCCTTGAAATTAAATTTTCAACAAGAAACGTCATATACAGGGTGATTAAAAAGTCTATTAACATTTGGGGAGGCAATACCTCACAGAATATTGGAGGTAGAGAGGTAATAATTCACACACATAATTGGTATGACATGGGGTTTTATTGGTCCTCGGTCCAAACACGTTTCTATACGTACTGCTGTGATGATTGCGTACGGACAGTAAGGATCGTATTGATGACCTTGAATGTGTTCTACCCATGGAGTAGAGGTAGTTGAAATCTATTCTGAGGTAATCTGGTTTACTTGCTTGCAGTATTTTATGCAGAAGAGAAACATCATGGTACTTACGTCTATCAACTGACGTAATAACAGATCATGGAGGAATGGGCTGTTGTTGGAGTGGAACGTTTAGATTGAACAGAATGCTGGAATTATGCACCCGTTGAAGTTTAGAACCAAGTGAACAACTTAGGTTATTGTTGATTACATCGGCGTAATCAAACAGCAGCTTAACATATAGGCTAATTACTAAAGCCCGGATTTTCATGCCGTAACAGGTTAGATTGCAAACTAAATTTGGTTAATAGGAAGTGTCGGCCACCCGCTCTTCCATAATGTAGCAGGAGTAACATAAATTATAGGAGTTCTCATGGGCTGTACCCCTAATGTTTATGCAAACCCCATAGCATAATCGTTGTGAAGGTAAACTATAATTGCTGCTCGCTTCAGAAACTTTGCATTCTAACCTATTAATGCATAAAAATCCGGGCTCTACTAATTACTATCACGCTATATTTTAAGGGGCATGCAGTGATAGAGAATGTGAAGCAAATCAGAGGGAAACCTAAGTCTGCGGCCCTCAAAAGAAAAAATTAATACGCTGTTTGAACAGTTAGTCCTTTTGAACAATGGAGCACTCCAAGTGTCGGAAAATTCGATTTCTCAGAAAAAGGTTTGTATGAATTATCTTCATCTCTAACTGTTATCGAGAAAATAATGTTTCTCTGTGCTTCAGCCAATGTTTTATCCTTGGTATCTTTCAAATAAAAACTACTTGATGGGCCGTGCTCATATTTGGCAAGCATACATCTAGAACCTTTGGTTAACACACAAGCTATCTACTACCATATGCATGGAAATACACTGTTAACCATTCATAGGAAAATGTACGCCTGGGACCCTTAAAAGTGAATACCTTGCTTGAACGTCTAATCCTATTAAATAATGGAGTCAGTGAGTGCACATTTTTTACTGGCAGTAGGCAAGAGGGCCTGGCTTTATAATGAAAACTCCCCAATCCGGACTTCATTTGAGGAATGCCGAATCACGCTCCCGCAGTTGCGTTTCTCGGGTAACGCTAAGAACCATGTAGTTCACTCACTAGCTGTACACTACTTCATCTAGAATTTTGTACACAGTGTAGAATTACGTAGCGAAGCACGCGTTCATCAGCTAGTTATCAAAATTTCTTGTGTGCTCTGTCTGATGAACTGACGCTCATCTTCGCTACCTCGCAGTACTGTTGAAGTGATGGTTCTAACGTAGACTTACGTTACTCACTAATGGGTACATGGAAAGAAAATGTTAAGACGCTTTTTGAGTTTGGGTAGAGCCGATAGTATTTAACGTACGAATATGTTTAATGCCTCAATTGACAGAAAAAGGAGTTGACTACCTGTTGCAAAAAAAAGTTGAAAATCTGGAACTTCGTTCTCATGAAATAGAGCTTCAAAGTAAGGCAAAATGTGTGCTAAATATGTGTAATATCTTTGAAAAATGACTTTTAAAAATTGTACGAAGTGTGCGATTTGCAAATACTGTTGCTGAAGGAAAATACGCGCCACCATTGCTGTTGACTCGCGCGCTCGATTGAAGGTTAGTTATCGTTGTGAATTCATTATAGTCAGTTGTATAGAATAACAAATTTAATAATACGAAAGAAGGATTTGATTAGGATTTGGCGAAAACTTGTAAACGTAAGAGTTGGAACGAGAAAATTGAATGATGCAGAAATAAAAGAAACTAGGGGGCCCATGCGATGAATCTCGCATGTTCACGAAAGTATGTGGTGGAGTAGCCTTACTTACCACTTACTGCAATCTTTGATTTTTTAACATTTATGGTATACATTTGATCGGAAGCAAATGCAAATGTATTATTATACTGACGAATGTACCGGAAGTAATTTTTGGTTTTACTATCATTATTTTCTTAGGTGATAATTACAGCATAGTATAATGACATGAAACAGGCTTCCCAGCGGCCAAAATGTGAAGTGAACAGTAATGATGGCGCGTATTTTCTTACAGCAACAGTATTTGCAAAACGCACACTTCGTACAATTTTTAAACTCATTTTTAAAAGGAATTATCGATATTTATGAAATAAGAGTGCAATTTGTCACTGCTAATGTCTATTCTCTATCGTTTGAATGCTCATTTGTCACTATCGGATACTTGTGAGCGCCGCAAAAGCGATGTATACTACTGAAATAATATATATGATGAATCGGAGAGAGCGTGATAGGCGTTGTTATGAGAAACTGAAACAGCGAAAACCATTTAATAAGTAAGTCTACAAAGCCCTCACAACCCTGCAGCCGATACAATACTGACAACCGAGTGACTTCGCCGTGCGGTTATGGGCGCGCGGCTGTGAGCTTGCATCTGGGAGATAGTGAGTTCGAACGCCACTGTTGGCAGCCCTTAAGATCGTTTTCCATGATTTCCCATTTTCACACCAGGCAAATACTGGTACTGTACCTTAAATAAGGCCACGATCGCTTCCTTCCCACTCCTATCCCTTTCCTATCCCATCGTCGGTGCGACGTAAAGCAAATTGTACAAGAAAACAATAGTGACAGCCTATCGCGAACTATTTTTATACACTTTTTCGAATTGTACAAAAGAAATTGTTCACATTACATTGAGATTGCAGAACGCTAACACTGAGAATAAGCTCCACAACTTGTCAGTAACAGGTGTTTTTACCTTGCGTTTTGGTGGCTCTGGCAATGTTTGCAGATGTATAATATTTCATGGCCTCCACAATCAAGCGGTATCATTCCCGCCGTAACTAAGAACAGGTTCTCTATCTGGATATCTTGGTAAGGCAATCCCACTGTTCAGAGTCGGTAGAAATTTATTGTCGGTCCAGCCTGTCAAGATAATGTCACTGCTTTATGACGACAAATGAATTAAGGTTTGTTGTAATCAATATCTTGTCGCTGATAGGCTACAGTACCTCCCAGTGTCAAAGTGCCAGATTAATTGAACACTAATTAGCTGAACAGCAGTCTGGAATGTGCAGCTCCTATTTCTCCTTCTGTATTTGACTTTACGACTGTGAAAATGACAAACAAATTGTTTCGATACTATGAAGCAGAATTACGGCCGAATGATGTGCTTCTCCCAGAAAAGAAATCTCCCAATTAACAAAATTTGCCCAGTCTTACATCTGCTACTACTAATAATAATACTGCTATTCGACCGGGAGTTTACAGCCAAATGATCCCACTCCTTACATTAAGTTAAATGCGTCACAAAATAATATTATGATTATTATTAATAATAATATTAATACTGGGAGAAATTTCTGAACCGTTCGAAATAATAACCGGTGTACCACAAGGATATGGATTATCCCCACTAATATTCAATCTAGTTTTTAAAACAGTGCTTCGTGAGTCGAAAAAAGAAACTGTAGAGGTACATATTGGCAGATTTCTTAATAACAAATTTTACCTTCATTGCTTAGCATTAGCAGACGAACTTGCAATCCTTTCTAACAGCAGACAAGAAGGAATCCAGTCCATAGAAAATCCTCATGAAATAGCGGCAAAATCCCGAATCAAAATTTCATTTTAAAAGACGCACTGTATGGTAGGAATCAAATAAGGATTCTAAAAGAAATCACAAAGCAAAGCGAAGTCACCTCCGTTCAGGCCATGAAGGCCCTTGGAGGAGTGGAAGCTAAAGGCTTCCGCCATTGTTAACCTCGGCACGTAATGGGGTAGAGTGGTTAGCTCTACGCCCGGCCACCTTTGACCCCAGGAATTAACCTGGTACACATTTTTGGTGTAGGCTGATTGAACCTCAGGGCCATATGCACCTCCGGAAGTGGAAAATCTCGTTTCTTAAATTTTACGACTTCCTGACGGGCATTCGAACCCACGTCCTTCCGGGCGAACCGAGCATGCCTTTACCGCCTCGACGAGGCAGCCCCTTAAAACAAACCACTGATCACCAAATTCAGAAAAATCTTCCAAATAGAGAAATTCAAGTATCTAGGCAAAATTTTTCAACCAGCAGGGATAAATCAGAAAGTACACAACGAAGTGCTAAACTCCAACGATCTTACAAAATCACTTGGAATAGATACAACAAACAGAAAATGAAAAATTACGGCTCTACAACAGAGCCATCAAACCAGAGGCACTTTCTGCTTTCAAAGCCTTGATAATTGGCGGTAGCTCACAAATAAAGAACTTCGATAGAGAAGAGAAAGAAATTCTCAAAAAGTGCTAGGACAAAAATGTGAAAATGGAATTTGGATGAAAAGAAACTACATGAAATTCACCAAGTCAGGGAAAAATCACAGATTCAGTCAGAGGAAGGGTATTAAAATCTACGGACACCTGCAGGGGGAATGGATAACAACGGACTGACAGAGAAACTTCTAAACCTAGCGATATCCCTGAAAAGCTGCAACAATATGTTAGTGGAAATAAACTAATGTTTAGAAGACTTGGTTTTACCGTGGATGCCATTCAAGGTAGAGCACAATTCAGAAGATTAGTAAACAAAGATTAATTGGGAGAGAAACATTAAAAATGAGCTCGATAGCTGCAGTCGCTTAAGTGCGGCCAGTATCCAGTATTCGGGAGATAGTAGATTCGAACCCCACTGTCGGCAGCCCTGAAAATGGTTTTCCGTGGTTTCCCATTTTCACACAAGTCAAATGCTGGGGCTGTACCTTAATTAAGGCTACGGCGCTTCCTTCCCACTCCTAGCCCTTTCCTGTCCCATCGTCACCGTAAGACCTATCTGTGTCGGTGCGACGTAAAGCAACTAGCAAAAAAAAAAAAGAAAGAAACATAAAAGAAAATTACGGAATGGACAGAAAAACGCAGAAAGAAACACAGGGAACGAATGAAGAGATGTTGTGAAGAAAAGAAAAAACGTTGTGTTAAATAAGTTCAAATAATAATAATAATAATAATAATAATAATAATAATAATAATAATAATAATAATAATAATAATTTCGTGTGGTTATTTCTAGCCTGGTGCAGCCCTTGTAAGGCAGACCCTTTGAGGAGGGTGAGTGGTATCTGCCATGTATGGGAAACTGCGTTTAATTGTAGTGGAGGGTAGTGTTGTGTGTGTTGCAGCGATGTTGGGGAACAGTACCGACACCCAGTCCCCGGCCAGGGAAAACAACAATTGAAGGTTAAAGTCTACGTCCCGCCGGGAATCGAATCCGGAGCCCCCTGAACTGAAGGCAACCACTCTTAACATTAAGCAAAGGGCCCAGGTATAAGAAGAAGAAGAAGAAGAAGAAGAGATGAAGGAGAAGAATTTGAAGAATAATTGTATCAAAGAACACAAGGAGTGGTTGAACTGAGGAGGGGAAGGGTACAGTTCCATGGACACTTGTTGAGGATGGACAATAAAAGACTAACGAAGAGAATATTTGAATTCTTCAGGAGGAGGAAGACGGGACTTAAATAGTTTCGAGTAGGGAGGTTGGACTTGACGAAGATGGGGTTCCGGAAGATTATATCATAGACAGAAATCGATTTAACCGGGCGAGTTGGCCGTGCGGTTAGGGGCGCGCGCCTGTGAGCTTGCATCCGGGAATAGTGCATTCGAACCCCTAAGTCGGCAGCCCTGAATATGTTGTCCGTGGTTTCCCATTTTCACACCTCGCTAATGCTGGGGCTGTACTTTAATTAAGGCTACGGCCGCTTCCTTCTCAATCCTAGGCCTTTCCTGTCCCTTCGTCGCCATAAGACCTATCTGTGTTGGTGCGATGTAAAGCCAATTTCAAAACAAAAAAAAAGAAATGAAATCGATTTTGACGCCTCGTCGTAAAGCAACGTGGTTGACTGGGGAGACACTACTGAGAAAAAAGAGCAGAAGAAGGAAGTAGGAGAAAGGATAAAAAGGTACTGGCAGAGAAGGCTAAACTTACTGCATAAATTGTCAAACGTGATCTACAGTACTGTAGATCTAGAAGACCTCGTACAGTGTTTGGGTGAAGGGGAGATATCAAATACTTGTTTTTTGTTTTTCAGCTTAGTGATATCAGCCACACTCAGAAACTTCAAACAAAGTTCAGTGCATGTGCGCTGGCTATTTTTAAGTAATTTCCAGATGCCGGCAAGAAGGAAAAAGGCATTAACAACAGCATTTAGGAAATCCTCTTAAAGTGGCAAATGGTCTAGGGCTGATCTGGAACAATCTGAATGGAGTATGCGAGTGGCAATGACAAGTTATTGATTGCACCATCGAAGAGTAGCCGTTGAAGGCATCACACTTCCTTCCGATTTCTAGTCCTGTCCCGTCCCATCATCGCCATAAGACCTCTCTGTGGTGTTGTGACTTAAAACAGACAGAAAACAAAGTTAAATTACGTTATAACTTCTCTTTATTGCAAATAATATTCTTCGTCTTGCGGCAATCTGCGGTGGCAGTAAGAAATTTAAGTAAATAAAAATAATCAAGTGGCTTTCTTTTATTAATCAAGTTTCGTTTACCTCAACCTTACTTCATATTCATATAGTTCTTATTGGTTTGAAAATGTAAATACATGGCCTGTTTGCAGTCATAGACCGGGTCAGGAATGGAGTGAATGAACTCCAAATAGCGACGAGGATAGGAAATTTTCCGCCTGCCGAAGCTTGTCACACTCCTCTGGGGCAATGATTAATGAATAACGGATGAAATTAAATGATATTGGAGTGTGTTGCTGGAATGAAAGATGACTGGTAAAACCGGAGTACCCGGAGAAAAACCTGTCCCGCCTCATCTTTGTCCAGCACAAATCTCACATGATGTGACCGGGATTTGAACCACACAACCCAGCAGTGAGAGGCCGGCGCGTTGTCGCCTGTGCCATGGAAGCTCTCTTGTTGGTTTACCTATGTTTATTATAGTTTAATTGACCAAGGTTTACTAAATTTAGTATATATTACATTAGATTAATGGATTTTAGTTTAAGGTATTTTTATTTATTTATTTCGTCCATCCCACAGCATTTTCCTGGTGTGAAAATGGGAAATCACGGAAAAGCCATCTTCAGAGCAGCCGACTGTGAGTTTCTAACCCACTATCTCCTGAATACTGGATAATGGATGTGCTTAAGCGACTGGAGCTATCGACCTCGGCATTATTGTATCTCTTCCGTTCTTTCCACTATTCCTTCATCATTGCACTACGCTTTATTCTTCTCTCCTCAGACCACTTTGCGCCAGATTTCCTTTATGTTCTTCCTTGGAATCATTCCGCTTTTAAAACTTTCCTTTAAAAAAACTATATTTCTACAGTTTCCCGTTTCCTTATTTTATTTTCTTCTTGATCTGTCTTGGCCTCTTTTATTTATTTATTTATTTATTTATTTATTTATTTATTTATTTATTTATTTATTTATTTATTCATTCATTTATTTATTTATTTATTTATTAGATTTCCTTCTTTAGTTTTACTTGGTTGACGCGCTGGCTTAGCGTTATCCATCCGATATTCTTATGCTCGTCTTATGATGTCACTCCTGAGCGGCGTGGCCTTTGATTCATCGCCGTGTAAAGAATACATAGAGGATTGTCTCATGAGAGAAAAGAAGAAAATTTCTTAGGTCGACCATTAGCTAGCTGTACATGCTTTGTTTGGAATGACCCAAGACATGTCTAAATGTTACCTTTGTGTGTTCTGCAAGACACTTGAATTCCGTGGTAGGGATAGCAGGATCGAATCCTTGTGTATTCCTCGCGTCTTAATAATGCTTAGGTACAAGAGACTAAGCCTAGTATATACTAATTCTTCTAGAAATCGTTTAAGAGTAGAATTCGAATTGTATTTCAATAATTGCTAGCAGTTAAAATGCTAACAACATTATTCTTTTCTATTTTCGGCTATTTCAAATAATTTCGTCTCCTTCCATTTTCCTTAACTTTTATCCAGTTGTCTAGAATACGTTTCGGATGTTCTTCTTTCCTCTTCTCAGTTTATACCTCCCCTTTCCTGTTCTTAATTTTGATTTTGCTGGTCTGAATGGCTCAATCGGTTGAGGCGCTAGCCTTCTGACCCCAGCTTGGCAGGTTCGAGTCTCGCTCAGTCCGGTGGTATTTGAAGGTGTTCAAAAACGTCAGCCTGGTACGTAAATGAACTCCTGCGGGAGTAAATTCCGGCACCTCGGCGTCTCCGAAAACCGTAAAAGTAGTTCGTGGGACATAAAACCAATAGCATTATTATTATTAATTTTATTGGAAACCCTGATATACTTAAAATGTATCCTTAAGCTGCTTGTGTTTCTGAAGCATATCTTCATGTGTGATTCCCACTCCTTGGCAGGGTCTTCTCCATCTCCCTTCGTTTTTTATATAGAAAATAGTTGAAGATCCGGTGAGGCATCTCCCTGAAGTGAAGCGATATTGAAAGGTAATCCTCTTTTCCGAATTACGTCAGTTATTACTTCCAAGTCAATATAATAATGTCTTCTTCTGAACTCTCCATTTTTCATAACAAGACCAAAACCGAGCTCGATAGCTGCAGTCGCTTAAGTGCGGCCAGTATCCAGTATTCGGGAGATAGTAGGTTCGAGTCCCACTGTCGGCAGCCCTGAAAATGGTTTTCCGTGGTTTGCCATTTTCACATCAGGCAAGTGCTGGGGCTGTACCTTAATTAAGGCCACGGCCACTTCCTTCCCACTCCTAGCCCTTCCCTTGTCCCATCGTCGCCATAAGAGCTATCTGTGTCGGTGCGACGTAAAAAAAAAACCAAGACCAAGGCGTTACCTCAGGATCTTTCCTTCCTTTATTTTGAAATTGTGTATTAGACCTTTGCTGTTAATTGCGAGGCATTCAGCTACATATAAAGCCTCTCGTCGGAATACCATGCAGTGGTGTTTGATCTTAGCGCTGAGGGAAATAGATCGTTTTGTTGTTGATCACACATCTGATTACTTGCTTACTCCATTTCCAGTTTGTTGATCCAAAATGGAAAGGCTTCTTTCTCAGAGATGATTTGTTTTATCCATTCGCGCAGGATATTCTATTTTCTATCCGTTATATTTTTCTCTCTCCCATCTGTAACTATTTCGGTGTAAGGTCGACGTTCGTCACGAATTCTGTTTTTAAAGGAGATCTGCAGGTCTTATGGCGACGATCGGATAGGAAAGGCCTACGAGTAGGGAGGAAGCGACCGTGGCTTTAATTAATGTACAGTCCCACCATTTGCCTGGTGTGAAAATGGGGAGCCACGGAAAACCATCTTCAGGGCTGCCGACAGTGGAGATCAAATGCACTATGTCCAGGATGCAAGCTCACAGCTGCGCGCCCCTCACCGCACGGCCAACTCGCCCGGTCATCTGATTTTCGAAAAGGGAAAACTAGTTTCTTTTTTGGTGAAATTCGTGGAATTTTCGGGCAAGTTCAATAAAATGAGAAAACTTTCCGCGCATTTCGCTGCTTTTTTGACCAAAAAAATAATCCCTG
This sequence comes from Anabrus simplex, assembly GCF_040414725.1. NCBI lineage: Eukaryota > Metazoa > Arthropoda > Insecta > Orthoptera > Tettigoniidae > Anabrus > Anabrus simplex. The sequence continues at coordinate 45,219,667 of NC_090276.1, read as the reverse complement.
AATTTGTTTAAAATTTATGAAAGTGAGAAGAATTACCACGCATTTCTCCGCGTATTTGACATATAATTTGCTGTGAGCTTCCATCCGGGAGATAGTGGGTTCGAACCCCACTGTCGGCAGCCCTGATGATGGTTTTCCTCGGTTTCCCATTTTCACAACATGCAAATGCTGGGGTTGTTCCTTAGAAAGTCCACGGACGCTTCCTTCCCAGTCCTAACCTTTCCTATTCCATCCTCGCCATAAGACCTATCTGTGTCGGTACGACGTAAAGCAAAATAGCAAAAAAAAAAAAAAAAAGACATATAATTTTGGTGAAATTGACGGATATTGCCGGTAAAAACATTTTTGGTGAACCTTACGGCAACAATGAGATGGGAAAAGTGGCTATGAGTAAGAAGGTAGCGACCGTGGCCTAATTTAAGTTGGTTCCCCAGCATGTGCCTGGTGTGAAAACGGGAAACAACGGAAAACCATCGTCACAGTGGGGTTTGAGCTCACTATCTCCCGAAAGCAAAGCTAATAACTACGTGACCCATACCACGCAGACACTTGTTCGGTAACCTGAAGATGTGTCTTAGGGAGCGGAGTAGTCACTCCTGTGAATTTGGTTCGGCTATGGAGCCAACGCGTGGATTCGAACCCCCACTGTCGCCTGTCCCGAGAATTCTTTCCCATTTTTACTCCCAGAGAAATGCCGGGATAGTTCCTGTTCATCGTCGACAAACGATTACTTCCACCTCTTTGCCAAATTTCATTCACATTCACTTATTTCATCTTCATTACCTCAATTGAATTTGGCATGGGGAAGGGCATCCGGCCGTAAAACATGCCGTATACATTCATCTCACCCCATCCCATACCCTGTATCAAGAAACAGGACTGAGGGATAAAGAAACAGCAGCATCTAAAGGTCTGTTTTCGCCGCCTGTCTTTGAAGTTGGGAGATATACAGTGTCCCTAAAAATCATCGACAAGGATTAGTATGTTGTGTGGGATGGCGGTTTTGAAGAAGGATTCCCTGTCCGGAAATGCACGGTTTGGGTGCTGGAGAGCGTCGAAGTCTGAGAACGTTGTGACAGTTATTTGTTCCGATTTGGTGTCTTAAAACGGAAGGTATGCAAACCTTTGTCCATCTGTGTACGGCGGATGGACGACTTCAGCTTCAGCCTACACAGTTCTCGGTGTGCTTCCGCTGCGTTACTTCTGCTCTGTAGTCTGCCAGTGCTGTAACGTTGTTGTTGTTGTTGTTGTTGTTGTTTTGTGATATTTTTTTTCTATTTGCTTTACGTCGCATCGACACAGAAATGAATCCTCTAGATTCAAAATCCCCTAAAGATCATTAAAAAAAAATTAAGATGAGCATAGCAGTAGATTTCCAAGGATGAGTTTGATCGGTTGGTGAACCGCTGAGTCTCAAAACTCGCTCAGTTACATAGAACGAGCTACTTGAAAATCACTGTTAAATTCAAAATCCTCTACATCCACCACCAGTTACATTCAAAACCTCTATGTGTATCAACCAATAAGAAATTTCTGATATATTGAAGAATACGAATGACTTCACTTGTTTAGCAGTGCAGCCAACCCTTGCTATCTTCACATAACTACAGACTTTCGTATACTAATGGACCAGAATGTAGACAAACCAGTATGTTTGTCAGAGGATAATTTGAACGTATTCACGGGGATTTTGATTAAAGTAAAAGGCTTAATCACTGGAGAAAGGACAAGTTGTCCGTTCTTTCTACCTCGGACATGAGAATTCTAAAGCAGTATGTTGGCAATATGCGTTACTCTGATAGTAGGTGGCTTCCTAGTGCATTAAGGAGAAAGCGATTTGTTGTCCATTTCCCTGGCATCAGTTATTGAAAAATGAGGGACGAAACTTTTCTTGTTGCTAACGCAACTCCAGGAAGAGGGCGAAAAAGTTTGCGGCAGGTGGATACTTGGAAAAGGTGTAGGGAAAAGCGAGAAGGGTGAATAATGTTTAGCGATTAAAGTATTATTGAAGTGCTTATAGTTACATTGTTGACTGTGATTTAGAAGTTTGTATTCATGATTACTAGGCAAAGAATGCAAAACAGTTGTATAAAATGTGATCCAGTGATCTTATATCCTGTAACATCATTTTCGTGGTAAAAGCTGAAGTAAATTAGTTAGTTTCAAAATGCTCCATATCCAGTAGTATTAATGATTATGGGTTTCAAAATCCCCTATGTTAGTATTTTGAGATTCAAAACCCCGTACGTTCATATTTAACATTGATTTTACTGCATTTTAATATCTCTTAATGCATTTTACATAACTTATAGTTGCTTCTGGATCCTCTTTGCATCTTTAGATAACACAAATTGTTCAATACCATTTCAAGAATAACCTGTCAAAGAAAAAGTCACTTCCTGAACAATTTATAGAAGTGGATATAGAGGATTTTGAATCTAGAGGATTCAAATGTCTTTAGGAAATGTCTAGGAATGGGAAGGGAGCGGCCGTAGCCTTAATTAAGGTTTTTTGCTTTGTGTGAAAATGGGAAACTACAGAAAACCATCTTCAGGGATGCTGACAGTTGGGTTCGAACCCACTATCTCCCGAATACAAGCTCACAGCTGCGCCCCCTTAACCGCACGGCCGACTCGCCCGATAGTAACGTTGTTAACAGCAGTGCGACATATACCAGTACACAGCTGAGGAAATGACTGAGATGGTGCTTGCATACGGCAAGGCGGATTGCAGTGGTAGAGCTGCTGCAATATTGTATACGGAACGTTCGCGACCATCGAGAGACGACTAAGAGAAGCTTCACAGTTGCACGCTGGTAGTATGACAGGAACGGTGTACGACACTCATGTAACGTCAGCGGAGGACCTTATTGCTCGAGTCCACGGAGCGATTGAAGTCCTTCAAAGACAACCGCAAGTATTGGGTCATGGGCGTGAGTCTCAGCACCGCAGAGGTAGGCTGTGCGGTGGCGTAGGAGGTACACAGTTCAAACCCCGTTTTTGATGAGTCTGATGTGCTACTCATGTTGGGTTTATAGACGACATTTGGAACGCACACACATCTCACACTTCCAAACGCTACAGCGTCCAAGCCGTGCGTTTATGTATATGGGTTTCTTCTTGAAAAATGGATCAGTTTGCCTTCCCGCACAACATCCTAAGCGTTATCGGTGTTTTCCTGGGACACCATGTATTTAGCAACTTTGCCCAGGGAATCGAAGAAAAGTATGAGATCATGTGCGAAAGGCAGTAAACTGTCGGGTTCATGCTCCTAAATTATTATTATTATTATTATTATTATTATTATTATTATTATTATCTATACTATGTATACAATGGGATTGTGGATGTTTGTGTGTCTGTTTGTTCCGCATAGGCTCCAAAATTCCTGGACAGTTTGACCTGAAATTTGGTAAGGATACAGTTTTAAATCCCGAGTAAGGCAGGAGACACATTTGATTTTGATATATTACACCATTTTGTACTATTCGGGGATTTTACAGTGGTATGTAACTAGGGGTCCGCCTCTGTGGTGTAGTGGTTAGCGTGATTAGCTGCCACCCCCGGAGGCTCGGGTTCGATTCCCGGCTCTGCCACGAAATTTGAAAAGTGGTATGAGGGCTGGAACGGAGTCCACTCAGCCTCGGGAGGTCAACTGAGTAGAGGTGGGTTCGATTCCCACCTCAGCCATCCTGGAAGTGGTTTTCCGTGGTTTCCCACTTCTCCAGGCGAATGCCGGGATGATACCTAACATAAGGCCACGGCCGCTTCCTTCCCTCTTCCTTGCCTATCCCTTCCAATCTTCCCATCTCTCCACAAGGCCCCTGTTCAGCATAGCAGGTGAGGCCGCCTGGGCGAGGTACTGGTCATTCTCCCCAGTTGTATCCCCGACCAAGAGTCTGAAGCTCCAGGACACTGCCCTTGAGGCGGTAGAGGTGGGATCCCTCGCTGTGTCCGAGGGAAAAGCTGACCCTGGAGGGTAAACAGATGATGATGATGATGATGATGATGATGATGATGATGTAATTAGGGTATTCTTCCCTTCTTTAACAGAAATAACGGCTAAACGGTTTGCCTTATCGAAAAATAAAACGCACAATGTGGCCTTGAAATGAAATTTTCTGAAAGAAACATCATAAGAATTTTCTTTTTAATTCTGACGGTTTTCGAGAACAATTTTAGCTTTCTTGTGTTTCTGGCTGGGATTGCCATCACTGGTGAACAGCCTACTCATTTCACGCGTAAGTAGAGCTTACGTGAAACAATGTTGTTCCTCATCATTTGTCTGTTACAGAGGGCCAAGAGGCCTAACTTCGCCATCTACAAAGGAATAAATAAATAATTACTGTAAATTAAATCGTACATTCGTGTAAAGTTAATGGTCAGCTGAACAATGAGTGAGCCATTCTGCGGAAAGCGTTCCAAAGCTACAGCTGTATCGTTGAGAGTGCTAAGCGTGCCCACCCATATTTGAAAATGCTGTGGGCTGTTGTTTCTTATTCAGCCATTTTCATTATCATCGTTATCGTATTAGACTGAATTTATATTCCGCGTTTCTATATTTTTAAATTGGTAACTTTGGCATTCATATTTAGTAGGTATAGATTTCATATTTGATTTTATGTAGTCTTAGAATTTACATGTCTTAATCAATTATTATTTTCATTTTTAGTATTACTGGTATTTTTATTATTTATTTGCTGGGTTCATTGACGACCACGTTAAGTCTTGTTACATTTGGCAGTGAACTCTGCTTTCTTTTGAACCCAGAATTCCCTCATTCTTTCTGGGTGGGCCTTCTTGCGTTCCTCTGCCCAAGGGAAACCGTGTCTTCTTGTCGATTGTTCGTCTCGATTTAGCCCGTTCATCGTTATCATTTTTCGAAAAGACCTCCGCAGCACTTGAAGGTCCTCCTTGGTGTTTCTAACATACGGGTTTGTGGATTTAGGTTTTGAATCAAATAAGTGAAAGATCTGTTTGGTTAAGCTGTTTCCGTCCATTCGTTTGAAGTGACTGTAAAATCGTGCCCGCCTTTTGTGGACCTTGTCTGCAATTTTCTCTATTTTGTTATAGACTTCCTTGTTGGATCTTTTTCTGCTACATTCCATTCTTGTAGTTGGATCCCATGATCCCATTAATTATTCTGCTCTCCTGTTTCTTCAGTTCTTCGAGGAATTCTTTATTGGCATTTAGGGATATGTTTTCGGCTGCATACATAACTAATGGCATCAGAACCGTTTCATAATGGCGTACTTTGTGAAAGGCTTTTTTTGTGTTATAGATCGTGAGTGACGTTTGGTAAGCTATTTCGAGTTTGCATACTCGTTTTCTAAGTGCTTCCTTGTCCAGCCCATTATTATTATTATTATTATTATTATTATTATTATTATTATTATTATTATTATTATTATTATTATTATTATTATTATTATTATGTTTGTGGGTTACTGTAGTCACGTCCTAGTTCGTGAACCATGGGCAACGGCTGAGTGGCCTAGTAAGTGGTCCTGAGAGTCGGGATACCAGTTGCTATCGAAACGGAGTGGGCATCTCGGACATATTCTGAGTCGTGGCCCTCCTTGTGCTCAGGCGGCTAGGACTATACAATTCACCGGTAGTCCATAACCCGTTAGAGGAGAGATGCTCACTTGGACTATGTGCAAGTAGGGCAGCATCCTGCTTCATGAATTTACCGAGCTCAGAACACTTTAAGCAAGCCTCGGACCTATGGGAGTAATGGAGGCCCACTCCCATTTGACAGGCGAGGGACTCCTTGGAAACAACTTGGCGAACGAAATGGAATTCGATGGGGAGCTATCAATATTAATGGGGCTTATGGACGAAAGAAGGTAGAACTGGCTGAGTCAGCAAAGAGGATGCATTTGGATGTGCTAGGAGTAAGTGATATTCGGGTAAGAGGAGATAATGAGGAAGAGATAGGAGATTATAAAGTGTACTTGACGGGTGTTAGAAAGGGAAGGGCAGAGTCTGGGGTAGGGCTCTTTATCAGGAATACCATTGCACGCAACATAGTTTCTGTTAGGCACATAAATGAGCGAAAGATGTGGGTAGATTTGTCAGTGGGAGGAATTAGGACAAGAATTGTGTCCGTGTATTCACCATGTGAGGGTGCAGATGACGATGAAGTTGACAAGTTTTATGAAGCATTGAGTGACTTCGTGGTCAGGGTCAACAGCAAGGATAGAATAGTGCTAATGGGCGATTTCAATGCGAGAGTTGGGAATAGAACTGAAGGATATGAAAGGGTGATTGGTAAATGTGGGGAAGATATGGAAGCTAATGGGAATGGGAAGCGTTTGCTGGACTTCTGTGCTAGTATGGGTTTAGCTGTTACGAATACATTCTTCAAGCATAAGGCTATCCACCGCTACACATGGGAGGCTAGGAGTACCAGATCCATAATAGACTATATCTTAACAGACTTTGAATTCAGGAAATCTGTTAGGAATGTACGAGTTTTTCGCGGATTTTTCGATGATACAGACCACTATCTGATCTGTAGTGAACCAAGTATCTCTAGGCCTAGGGTAGAGAAAGTGAAATCTGTCTGCAAACGAATAAGAATAGAAAATCTCCAGGACGAGGAAATTAGACAGAAGTACATGGATATGATTAGTGAGAAGTTTCGAACAGTAGACAGTAAGCAGGTTCAGGATATAGAAAGTGAATGGGTGGCATACAGGGATGCTGTAGTAGAAACAGCAAGGGAATGCCTAGGAACAACTGTGTGTAAAGATGGGAAAAGGCTAACATCTTGGTGGAATGATGAAGTGAGAACAGCCTGTAAACGTAAAAAGAAGGCTTATCAGAAATGGCTCCAAACAAGGGCCGAGGCAGACAGGGATTTGTACGTAGATGAAAGAAACAGAGCAAAACAAATAGTTGTTGAACCCAAAAAGAAGTCATGGGAAGATTTTGGTAATAACCTGAAAAGGCTAGGTCAAGCAGCAGGGAAACCTTTCTGGACAGTAATAAAGAATCTTAGGAAGGGAGGGAAAAAGGAAATGAACAGTGTTTTGAGTAATTCAGGTGAACTCATAATAGATCCCAGGGAATCACTGGAGAGGTGGCGGGAATATTTTGAACATCTTCTCAGTGTAAAAGGAAATCATCATGGTGGTGTTGCAAACAGCCAAGCTCATGGGGAGGAGGAAAATGATGTTGGTGAAATTATGCTTGAGGAAGTGGAAAGGATAGTAAATAAACTCCATTGTCAAAAGGCAGCAGGAATAGATGAAATTAGATCTGAAATGGTGAAGTATAGTGGGAAGGCAGGGATGAAATGGCTTCATAGAGTAGTAACATTAGCGTGGAGTGTTGGTAAGGTACCTTCAGATTGGACAAAAGCAGTAATTGCACCCATCTATAAGCAAGGGAACAGGAAGGATTGCAACAACTATCGAGGTATCTCATTGATTAGTATACCAGGCAAAGTATTCACTGGCATCTTGGAAGGGAGGGTGCGATCAGTTGTTGAGAGGAAGTTGGATGAAAACCAGTGTGGTTTCAGACCACAGAGAGGCTGTCAGGATCAGATTTTCAGTATGCGCCAGGTAATTGAAAAATGCTATGAGAGGAATAGGCAGTTGTGTTTATGTTTCGTAGATCTAGAGAAAGCATATGACAGGGTACCGAGGGAAAAGATGTTCGCCATACTGGGGGACTATGGAATTAAAGGTAGATTATTAAAATCAATCAAAGGCATTTATGTTGACAATTGGGCTTCCGTGAGAATTGATGGTAGAATGAGTTCTTGGTTCAGGGTACTTACAGGGGTTAGACAAGGCTGTAATCTTTCACCTTTGCTGTTCGTAGTTTATATGGATCATCTGCTGAAAGGTATAAAATGGCAGGAAGGGATTCAGTTAGGTGGAAATGTAGTAAGCAGTTTGGCCTATGCTGACGACTTGATCTTAATGGCAGACTGTGCCGAAAGCCTGCAGTCTAATATCTTGGAACTTCAAAATAGGTGCAATGAGTATGGTATGAAAATTAGCCTCTCGAAGACTAAATTGGTGTCAGTAGGTAAGAAATTCAACAGAATTGAATGTCAGATTGGTGATACAAAGCTAGAACAGGTCGATAATTTCAAGTATTTAGGTTGTGTGTTCTCTCGGGATGGTAATATAGTAAGTGAGATTGAATCAAGGTGTAGTAAAGCTAATGCAGTGAGCTCTCAATTGCGATCAGCAGTATTCTGTAAGAAGGAAGTCAGCTCCCAGACGAAACTATCTTTACATCGGTCTGTTTTCAGACCAACTTTGCTTTACGGGAGCGAAAGCTGGGTGGACTCAAGATATCTTATTCATAAGTTAGAAGTAACAGACATGAAAGTAGCAAGAATGATTGCTGGTACAAACGGGTGGGAACAATGGCAGGAGGGTCCTCGGAATGAGGAGATAAAGTCTAATTTAGGAATGAACTCGATGGATGAAGCTGTACGCATAAACCGGCTTCGGTGGTGGGGTCATGTGAGGCGAATGGAGGAGGATAGGTTACCTAGGAGAATAATGGACTCTGTTATGGAAGGTAAGAGAAGTAGAGGGAGACCAAGACGACGATGGTTAGACTCGGTTTCTAACGATTTAAAGATAAAAGGTATAGAACTAAATGAGGCCACAACACTAGTTGCAAATCTAGGATTGTGGCGACGTTTAGTAAATTCTCAGAGGCTTGCAGACTGAACGCTGAAAGGCATAACAGTCTATAATGATAATGTATGTATGTATGTATGTTATTATTATTATTATTATTATTATTATTATTATTATTATTATTATTATTATTATTATTATTATTATTACCGACCTCGATAGCTGCAGTCGCTTAAGTGCGCCCAGTATCCAGTAATCGGGAGATAGTGGGTCCGAACCCCACTGTCGACAGCCCTGAAGATGGTTTTCCGTGATTTCCCATTTTCACACCAGGCAAATGCTGGGGCTGTACCTTAGTTAAGGCCACGGCTGCTTCCTTCCCATTCCTAGGCCTTTCCTATCCCATCGTCGCCATAAGACCTATCTGTGTCGGTGCGACGTAAAGCAAATAGCAAAAAAGTATATTATTATTATTATTATTATTATTATTATTATTATTATTATTATTATTATTATTATTATTATTATTATTATTATTATTATTATTACATTCTTTACAGTCTCCTGATTTTATATATAGTTAAATCCTTTTGTAATATTTTGTTCTGAGACGTGCTGTGACGACCATGGGGCCCCCCACGAGAAGATCGTAAATATTGTCTTACAAGAGCGTGTTGTAAGACGCACACATACCTGGGAACACACCCTTAATTTAACGACTTTTATCCCTGCTCATAAATCAACATGAAGACGAGGTACTTTAACTAGTTATTTATATATCTCTGATGCGTGGTGAAGAGTGCTGGATATTCAATTGCTGGAATTCGTCGTAGGATAGCGTTGGCGTTTGATGTGACAGGTAAACTAAGAACAGTTTGGAAAGAAACGATCAATAAATAACGCTTAGGTTGTTGAGAATGGAAAACTAGTTTATACTTGGTTCGACTTAGGCACGATTTTACCCGGTCAAATATTTCATACCCGACCGGTCTTATCCCAGAGTAGACTACACCATCGCTTAAGAAAGAACATTGCGTAGCCTAGAGAATATAG